>NW_004797423.1:988348-991020 GCF_000002075.1 Aplysia californica
GAGAGAGAGAGAGAGAGAGAGGGGGAGGAGACATACGTACGTACAGACAGACAGACAAACAGACAGACAGACAGACAGACAGAGATAGAGTAGGAGCGAGGGGAAGGGAGGAGAGGCTTTAATAAAGCAAAATGAGGTGGGTTTTTGTCTTGTTCACTGCAAGCTTTTGTTCGTTGGGGACATTTTTTGATTTAGAAGTAGAAGATGGGTAGATTTTGGCTGAAGGCTATATATATGTCTCTTTCGTGAATTTTTTGCAATATTTATAATTTGTGTAAATGGATCTTTCGCAATATATTCAAGCTTTTATTGCACTTGGCTATCCCTCTGTATAGATATGACAACAGACAGACAGACAGATAGATAGATAGATAGACAGACAGACAGATAGAAAGACAGACAGACAGACAGATAGAAAGATAGATAGACAGACAGACAGACAGACAGACAGACAGACAGACAGACAGACAGACAGATAGATAGATAGATAGATAGCGTACAACTGAGGCCTGGGATTATGTCAAGAATTTTATTGAGGGTTTTGAGTTTGTTTGTTGGTGTTTGTTTTGTTGTGTGTTTGTTTGTTTTTTTTGTCCGTTCTTATATAGGCCTATGGGGTTATTTCTGTATTAACGTTAAGTAGTAGTTAATAGTATCATATACCTTGTACCTCCACTATTCAGGTGATCAAAATCCATTGCCAGGCCAGCTTTTGCATTCAGGAAAGGGTTACAATGGAGGAACTTCCTTCTAACGTGAGCTCACAGCTTGCGACGGAGTAAGACGAAAGTGGAGAGCAAAACGATTGAAGGGGGGCTCCTTTTAACTTTTAACACTGACACTATACGCCAGTGCATCATAAGAAGATGTCGGAAACAGCCCTGGCAATGACACAAGCTACAGAGCACACACAGAGTATTTACAAAGGGATCAACGACACGAGCCCGATAAAGGAGAAGAACGCAGAGCTGTTGAGTGACGAGGTGGCCCATCTAGTGATGCAGGTTCTCATGTTTTATGCCACGCCCACCATCTCTGTCCTCGGCATCACGGGCAACGTCTTCAGCATGATCATCCTCCTGAAACACGGACTCCACAAGTGCTCCAACATCCTCCTCTTCTGTCTCGCCGTGAGCGACACCACCTTCCTCGTAGCTTTCAACAGTGTGCCTAAAATTCTGAACGAAGTGACTGGAGTCCCGATGGCGTGGGCCTACAGCAGACAAGCGGCTCATGCTTCCTATGTGTTTTACACCTTTTTCCACATTGTGGACTATGCAGCGGGGTTGAGTTCTTTGGCTATCCCGATGCTGATAACGATGGAAAGGCTTGTGGCTGTGTACTTTCCGATGAAGTTCTCGGTGATTGTTACTCCTTTCCGGACTTGGAGTGCGGTGGCGATTGTGTACGCCTACTGGCTTGTGGTGTACATTTATTCTTCGTTTTGGTTTGAGTTCCAATATAAATACGACCCGAAACTGAACATTTCCGTGGGAATAATAGGACGGTCAGACCTTTATTATGAAGAAGTAGAAGTAAGCAAAGCGTTAGACGAAGTAATCAGGTACCTTACTCTGAAAATCCCACCGGGTTTTACCCTCGTTGGGTGTATTCTTATCTCTGTGAAGATCAAACTGGCGTCTGTCAAACGACAGAAAATGACGTCAGCTGGAGCAGCGAAGGACGCCAAGTCGAACCGCACGAGCAAGATGCTCCTAGCTGTGTGTGCTATGTACACAGTTACCTGCGGAATCCTCGCCCTGCCCACATATCTACCTCAGTACGGCTACTACACCATGACAGGCGACGCCCCCAACAACGTTGGCAGAATCGGCTACCAGGTCGTCAACATGGTCGTCTGCATAAACGGTTCCTGTAATTTCATCGTGTATGTTGGCATGAACAAGAATTTCAGGGACACCTGGAAGTCATTGTTCACCCGTTGCCGTTTTAAGAGGAAACCCGCTCCGCAATCTCAAAAGGGACAAGCCCAAAAACGTTTTGAGTATAAGAATTGATCCCCACTCCTGTATGTGTGTGATTCCGTGGAAACCTAACAGACAGTGAAGATTTCTTTTTGAGATGTCGTCAAAGATAGGCCTAGACACTGTACGTTAATTTCTTTACCGACCAAGATTTCATGGAATATATAAAGATAGACAATTTCTATATCTGCTTTGTTTGCCAAGAAAATGCACTTTATTGCCGTGATTTTTAAAAAAATGTAACGTATAAGTTAGCATAATGTTTAACTAAACAGTCATAGATGCAGATGGCCCTGGTTCAAATCCCTAACGAGGTACTCTGAACTTGGCTTGTTTATAGAGTTTTAAAAGCTCTCCACCATTTAGCTCAGTCCTTTCGGAGACGAACGTTAAATTCTGAGGTCCCGCCTCTTAAATAACCTAACAATGTTGAAAGGGACGTTAAAACAATACAGTTTCGTACATTTGACACAATTATACGTCATTTCGCAAGCAGGTCCCGCCAGACCTTCTGTTAAGAGATGGCACACCAATAGGAATGTTTACCCAAATAAATACATACTATGAATTTGATGCATTCATAACTTTAAAAAACGTACACAGCCCAATTCCCCAGCATCTGTTGCGCAGTATTTATGCACTTTGCCATCACAAGCAGGAAACCCAATTTCGATTCTTGTGCAGGGA
>NW_004797423.1:991968-1000589 GCF_000002075.1 Aplysia californica
GGGGTGCAGGGAGAAGTGGTTATTGATTGCGAGTTTGAATTTTGTAAAAAAGAGAAGAAACGGATGGAACAACAGAACGCATCACAAGCTTTGATCCTTACTGTGCATCACTACACTCCATGCTAAGCCTCACAGCTGATAGTTTCAATTTTTAAAGAATGATCCATTTAAAAAAATTCTCTCACTGACCTGGTGCATCACCCAAAATGCAAAAGCATAAGTTTTTCACACCTTGTCAAACTAAAGAATGCCCCACTCCTGGCTTTGGTACAATTAATGTTTTTCTAAGGGCAAAGTGACACTCAGTTACTACAAGGGTTTTGTGTAAAAGTCAGACAATTGCTAGTGACGTAGTAATGTAAAGTGTTGGAGTTGAATTGTTTTTCTTTATACTCCAAGAGGGTAAGATTGGGTTGGGGTACCCTAACGGCAAATTGATAAAAGTCAAAATCAGGTGCATTGTGATTACATTTTATATTTCGTAAAATTCAAAAAAAAAAATCGTTATGATTCCGCCAAATTCATAAATGGTGAGCAGTCATGTATCATCCCTCTATCTTGTAAATCTCTTCTGCAGTCTATCTATTCATCTCTGTGTCCCTCTCAATAAAATTGCTGTTCCCTTACCTTTGAATATGAGCATGGATAGCCAGTAACCATGGTAACCTATCCTGTTGGAGGGGAAAAAACGGAAAAAGCAGTCAGGCTCACGGCAGAGAAGTGTTAGAATGTCATAGGCAGGGTACATTAACCTCCATTAATGTCTGACTACTGAAAGAAATACCAAACCTCAAGAGGTTTTGGTCACACTCATTCCCTCAAATAGATAAAACTAT
This sequence comes from Aplysia californica, assembly GCF_000002075.1. Lineage (NCBI taxonomy): Eukaryota > Metazoa > Mollusca > Gastropoda > Aplysiida > Aplysiidae > Aplysia > Aplysia californica. Next base: position 992,805 of record NW_004797423.1, read on the forward strand.
CAAATGCCAGCATCTTGATTAAATATATAGGAACAATTTAGCTATTAACGAGGATACTATAGCATTTGAACATAAGCAAAACTTTCATTTTCTCAGATTCACCTCTGAACAATATTCAAGTCCTTCTTATGTAGAAACATTAATTGACATTCGGATAAATTGTCTCGAAATTTGCAGTCATGGTGAGGAGGGGGATGCCAGAGATTCAGTATATGTATATATAAACCTGATACATGCTCCAGTAATTGGATAAAGCTAGCATAATGGTTAAAAATGCACGCAAAAAAATCTCTTCAAAAAATAATATTTTATTCTTTTAAATGTAAATGTTTTACAGCCTTAACAACACATTTCAGATTAATTCTGGGGGGGCTTCGACCCTGCTTTTAAGGGCCAATCCGTGCTGGGAGGAATACAGCGTCCCTACAGAAAGACTGAGAAACTCTATGAAAATTCTCCCCACAAGGAAATTGAACTCAGGTCCAGTCCATACGATGGTGAAGCCTGACTGCCTTACCATGAATACCATTAAAAAATATCTTTTTTTTCTTTCAAATCAATACCTCATCTGTCAACGGAGTCCCCTCAGTCATTTTTTTCTTGTTTTCCATGGAATGAAATTCATCTGCATCTTTGGAAGAACACGACAACTGGAAAGTAAATAGTAAATACAATGGAGATGGTCATTATATCATTATTAAAAGAAATTTCATTTTAGCATTCATTTGGAAATGTATGGCTCAAATGAGAAAGAAAGTAATTGCAAAAAAAAAAAAAAAGGCATGCTGTACCAATTTTTTCCCAAGCACAACAAGGTGCAGAGTGTGCGATCTTTTTTTATATTTTTGTAAGTGTTTTACAGCGCTCGCATCTGCATAAGGTTATATGAGCGCGCAGGACACACCAACCATTTTCAGTTGGTAGTAAATTTTGAATTTTGCCCAGGTGGCGGCCGAAGCCTACTCTTATCGATTTTAGACAACTAGGGGATCTTTAAAGTGCGCAACTTGCACACGAGACCTCCGAGATTTTTCGCCCTTATCCGAGAAGGCTAGGTGTAGATCTTTCCTACCATAAGATCAGGGGTGTGGCTGAAAGACAGCAGTAAGAAGGAGCCAAGGAGTAGTAGTAGAAAGGCTGCAGAAAAGGTCAGGAGTCCAGAGGTGGGGGCAAAGGAGGTGAGGGGGTGGGGGCAGAAAGTGGAAATGAAAGCAGACGACAGAACATTGCTAGACTGCAGGAAAGGAGGTAAAAGGAGACAATTTTAGAGAAGAAAATTTTTCCGTCGCTACCCGGATTCGAACCCGGGATCTGTGAATGAAAGGCGAACACCTTAACCTCTAGGCCACGAGAGTCCCGTGTGTATTGATCATTTTTCCAAAAGAGTGAAAAGTTTCCATTCACACTATGTGGAAACTACGTCAGCACATTCAAATACTATGACCATTTTGCATATTGGCCGAACAGATTATTAATATTTATCCTCCTCATCTCTCCTCTTTCCTTTGCTTATGATTTACTCTCTGGCAACACTTCTAATCTTCGGCGTTTATATGACCTGAGTACGAGTGCCGTAAATGACTGCTAATCACCATGGCCAACAAACAGACCTGGGCTTTATGGTTCATCACAGACTTAAACAAACTAATGACGACATGTCCAGAGAGGTAAGCAGAGCAGCAATAAATCCATAGCAAAGCTCCAAGCAGTAAATTAAAGAATAATGACAAACAACAACAAAATAAATTTTGTGTATAGAAACTTAAAAACCATTATGGCACATATTTATTTGTTACATACTGAACACAGAAAAGAGGAAAAAAAACAACTGGCCTTACTTTTTCTGCAAGTTTTTCAGCCACTGATGATCTGAAAAGAAAAAAAGGAAAAATCAATGTTCATTATAATAATGAATTGGATTGAAATTTTGTCATTAGTACAATCCAAAGAAAACATCACAGCGCTTGCCAAACATCAGCAAATTCTAAACCCTAGTCCTGCTATAAATATAAAATACAAGACCATAATATGTATGTATGAAAGTAGAAGTATAGTTGTCGGTCTTGGCTAACACTGTAAACCCTCTCCGACACATACTCAAAAGTAGATTCAAGGGGAGAGTAATGAATAATGACAAGAACAAGCGTTTTTAATGCAAGTGTTCATATGGTTACATCCCCTTATTATTCTTCTATTTTTTTAAATGGTTAGTGTTGTTATTGTGATGCGATGGTGTGACATATTGTGATTGTTGAGTAATGGTAAGACATTAGTAGATTATTGTCAATAGCCAGTAGAGCCAGCTCTGGAATGAAACAAAAAGTATGGTAGGCCCATTTGATGGGAAATCAGCTGAAAGTCCACAGCTGAAGTGTTGCCTTTCTTTATCTAAGTGTTAAAAAATAGAATAAGAATCACTACACGTTTTAGAATAAAGCCATAAAAACTTGAGCAATAACGTCGAGAAGGCTGAATATTTACAGAAAATTGGACCAGATAATAGAAATACCACTCTTTTCCACAATATGTTAAAAAAAAACACAACAGGATAATTTACATGAAGCCAGGCTCTTACAGCAATGGAATTAAAAACAAAATATGGTATCTGATCAGCCAAAACTCTGCGGCCTGATGAAATCAATGTCCATGATTTAGGAGAGTGACAAGAAATAATATAGTCTTATTTTTAAAAAATCCCAGCTTTGTGCAGAATGGACACCATCATTAACATCTGGAAAAGGCTATTTGGATATGTTTCCGAAAGCTGGTTCTGTGCCTTCCCTGAGATACAAGTTCAGGACTTTAATTTCTATTGTGCTAATACATGTAGTAATTTTTTAAGTCCATAAACAGTCAAACCTCGTTTGTACCACCACCCTTGGGGTGAGTATGAAGTTGAGGGAATAGCGGGGCTGACGGCTCAATGAGTTAGTTCTTGAGTTATATAGCCCAAACTTCAAAATGTCAAGGGACACGATTCTGCTATGCAATCTGTGTTTGAAAAGTGTCTTTTTGTTGGGGATATAAATACATACAAGTATATAAACTTGTCCCTCTCCTGAAACATCCCAACATCCCCATGAGCACCAAGGCGAAGCTCATCAACACCAATTTTTTTTAAAAAAGCTCACATCAGTGCCAGACATGGTCCCTAATAAAAGCCCTCGAGAGGAAGCTGGTCACATGCAAAATCAAATGTCTAAGAAGAGCGGTAAAAAGACAAGACGAGACTAAGATTAAAAATGAAGTCATAATAACAGACATGGTAGGAGCAACACCAGTCCTACCACACACTGAGAAACAGAGAATCAAGTGATTCGGATTCCTCACAGGAATGCCTTCAAACCAACCAACTCTGAGGGCATACAACACTAAATATATACTTATTCTGGTTGGAGAATCAGAGGAAGACCAAGACGACGCAGGAGAGAATCTGTGGCAGACACCCTCAGAGCTCACTGGATGTCCCTCCTACAGGCCACTCGCTTTGCTAGAGACAGACTGTGTCTTCCCGCGACACCCACCCGTACAAGCGGAAGAAAAAAGTAAAGTAAGTATAGTATAGGCCTATAGAACATATGCACATGCATGTATGTATTCAGAGCCAAGAGTCTTCTTTCTCTCTATCCCTGTTTTTCTCAAGGGAGAAAGATTACGAAGAAGCCAACCAGTGTGTGTTGTGAACTGTGTCCAGTGTGTACCTCTGGCACTCAGTTGGCTGGCCGTATGGCGGACAAATTTACATTTGTTAAAATAGGGACCGAACAATTATCATGTGCAGTTGATGGCGCTGGTGTGAACACGTAAATACAACATTACAGGCACTTCTTTTCCTACTATTGGCAACACCTGGCGGTACAGGGGGGTGGGGGTGGGGGGGGGGTACAGTAACGAGGTTTGACAGTAGGCCCTACATTACTACAATAGCTTCCCTACTACAAGGCCTACCAAATAAATTATTTTTGTATCTATTCATTCAGAAATGCAGGTTCTGGTTTGCGGACCTAATAAGGTTCATCTTTGATTTAATTAAAAGTGATTGAAAGCACCTTGCTTTGACTACAGATACATATACAGTTTTACGGGTGTATTGCAGAAGCACAGCGTAAACAACACCATAGGCCTAATATGCCTACCAGTACCACAATCCATCGACTTACTTGCCACTGCCACTGACTCCCATTATCACCAAAACTACCATCGTGATGATTTGTTAGCAGTGGTCCGTAGATTCTATATTTTCAAAAAGTTTTTGAGATGTCCGTTTATTCAATCTAATGTCATACCTCCATGATGATTTTCTCACCCGCTAGATCTACTTATTTGGAATTTTTCATAAGTTATCATTGCGAACAGTCCAGATGGCTCCAGTCTGTGGCTTCGTTCAGCTGAATCATGCATGGCATTGTGTATACACAGAGTACACATGACCTTCGACCTATCTGACCTTTCAACCGACCTGAATTGAACCGGCAACTTTTGATTGATTTTTGTGTGATCCATGTGAAGCTCTGTTAGCTGTTACTACACGAGAAAAAAGATGATTTTTTAATGAATATCACTTTCATTATAGATCTAGATATATTTACATGGAGCTCAGTTTGAGGTAAATCAGTGACGAGAATTTATCCTTCTCTCTCGCTTTCAGACCTACAAGGGCCTACACATTACTCTTCTATTTTCGTCACGTGACCAGGAAGCGCCATCTTGGTGTGCACAGCCGTGGTCAGGGTGGGTTCCTTCTTCTGCTAGGCAAGCTTTCGGTGTCACTTCCGAGTTTCAGGACGCGTAGCTGCCGACGCTGTGACGCTCGAACGCCCGGAGGCCTTTTGTTGATTCTGAATGATCTAGAACTGTAACAGTAAGCTTACTAAACCATCATGTTCCGCAAAAGGAGCAAAAGTGACGTGCAGACGGAATATACTTGCAGCATCCGATTTCTTGATGACACTGAATCGATCCAGCTGACTTTCAAGGTAAGAATCTCTAGATTTTAGTCTGCTAAATCTACGATAATAGGTTGCCTAGACTAGGCTAGCCCTAAAAAAATGTGAAACGCGCGCACACACATAACTCCCACTCAACATGCTTTAAACAATGCGAATCAGTTTTTATGTAGCTTCTACTCAGTAAAATACAATCCTCTTTTCACAATATAGATCTATAGACAAGATCTTATGTTCTTCAGAGATAAGACTAGAATCTAGAATACCGTGCCGGTGCCTCTCTGCATGGAAGACTGTCGGTTGTTAGATCCATCTGGCATCAGTAGTTTCTTGGTCTAGCCTACTGGATGGCTACTGTGGTAGCTCTAAGTTCGGCTAAGGGCAGGCTAGGCCTAGGCCTTCTGACTGTATCCTTGCCGTCTCTAGTTCATCTGTTGAATGTAAGACACTATTCTAAAAAATGTGTAGTGTATTCTTGTTTTAATGCCACTAGACTAGAGTAGGCTACAGTGTTTGTGTTGAAACTACCAACTTTCTTTCTGTTTTGTGGTTGGTGCAGATGATATCTCGGTGCTTTTTCGGTAGTTCCCACCCCCTTTAATTGAGCCTAGATCTACATCGAGATCTAGATCTATACATTTGATGCGCGGCGAGCTAAGATATCAAACCTAACAACTGCAAAACATCAAATTATGGTAAACCACCATATTTTTTGTCGCAGCGTATTTTTATTAGGTCTGGGGGCAACCCCCCGCCTGAAACCCCCCTACTCTTGAGGCCAAAACCGGCGAATAACAATTGCGGGGTGGGAACTTACGAAAAAGCGCCGATATCTCTCCGGGAGTCTCCCCCCGCCCCCACCACCCCCACCTTTTTTCGCCAATGTGGTCAAACAGCAGGTTCAGCAATACAGCCCATTTCTTTCCTTGTGCCTACAAATCAGAAAAAAATCAGAATGAATTGTTGCTGTTCAGAAAGACTGATCTTTTTATGGTGGTGACATTCTGATTTTCATGTCCTGTGAGTGACCAGTTACACATATTTAACCTTTTTCCCTTTTTATCATTATCTTACTATCAAACAATAATTACATTGAGTCCCTTCCCACCTAGTTTCTATATTATGAAATTTTGTTCTTACCTTACAGATTTCTACTTCACTTATGTAAGCTTCCCGTTCTGGACTGTTTCTCCTCCCCCCCCCCCCCCCCCCCCCCCCACCACACACACACACACTCTCACACACACACACTACTACTACTCTCTCCATGCTTAAGTCTTGTTAATGTATCTTTGCCGTTTCTCATGAGGAGAAATGGCGTAGTCATTGTTTTGATGAGGTTGCCTGAAGGAGCTTTCATGTTTTTTCTTTTGGTTTTGTTTCTTATTTTTTCGTTATTGCTATTTTTAGAAAAAGTTTTCTCGTTAATTTTTTTCAAATACTGCTCCTGTCTGGGTGGGCATAGTTGCAGTCAGAGAATTCTTCACTCATGGTCTGTGATAAGCAGCAGTGGTCCAGTTTGGTTGCCAAGACATACACACACATCAACATCCTACAGGTCTTAGCGGTGACAACCTTTATATTGGCAACAAAATTTACTTTTTTACTTTTCTACAATATCAGTATGATCAGGGTATCTCAGTTTGTGGTTACACATTTTTGCAAAGAGAAGCTGAGTCTAATGAAATATAAGAAGAAGTTGTTGAACTTGTCTAGAAATTATAACTGCTCCCTGTGAAAGAATCCTCATACCCTGCAAAGTTTAAATAAAAGATGTCTGTAATGTTGCCTAAATTAACTGGCTGAGCCAAACAATGATGTAAAAATGAGGCTCGGTAAGCCAGAGTCTAAAGAGGAGGTTGCGTGTGGGCTGCCAGAATTTCACCTTGAGTTGGACACTTCTTTTTGATAAAGCTAGATTTTTTTCAAAATCTTTCAGATTGATCGTTGTCATAAAAAGAAGTGTAATTTTAACCAACTTCGCTTTGAAAAAATAGCCTGCTTTGAAAAGGGCAAGAGAATTTCATCTATCACATGACTGGCCTCCAAACTGTCTGTCTCATGTGACACGGGTTAAATATCTGTTGTGTGCATCCATGCCTGTGTCGTGCATGTATGTGTGCAAGCACTGTGTTCATTTGCATGGGCTTGGTTCAGTGATTTTATCACACACAGATTTGGGATGTGTGAAATGCTGCCAGCTCGGCCTCATACTTGAACTTTGGAGATGTTCAGACTTACAGGGCTGTGTTGCCTAAATTTTATAAAGTGTACACGATGTCGCTCGGAAGAGGTGGGGAGGTGGGATGGATTAGAAATAAATGTTCCAGCTTCCAATGAATCAGAACACAGTATTCAAAATTACATATAAATCATGTTCGTTTAAAACAGAAGGGCATATTCCATGAGCAATCATCTCTGAAAAATGACCTTTAGTAAGCTTTCCCAGTTTGGCCCGCAGATTAGGTTCTTTAGAGGTTATTGTACTATAGTACTGTACATGTATTATGGTTTGTATTTTGATGTTCATAATGCCCTTAAACTTTTTGCGATCTCACAATGTGGGTAAAAGAAAGCTTTTAAACGCCGGGCACTACTTTGCATTCTGGAGTAGAGCCTCCGCAAATAATGCCGATAATGTCTTTTTTTAAATAAACACTTACGACGGCGAAAGTGTCTGGGGAAGGGGTGGATAGGGGCGGGATGGGAGGAGGGGGGGCGTGCCCCATGCTTTCGAACCGCGACTTGACATGATCTCCCGAGTGTGACGGGCCCGGTGTGTTTGCTGTTGCGTTCGTGAGAAGTGGTGGTTTTTGCTTCTCTCTCTCTTTCTTTCTCA
>NW_004797423.1:1003010-1004149 GCF_000002075.1 Aplysia californica
GGGGGGGAGATTTTAGGTTCTGTTCTGCTCAAGGAGCAACATTTATGATCACCAATGCTGAAAGATCAACAATAATTATGACATGGTACATTTACTTTAATGTGTCGTCTCCGCCTTCTTTCATCGTACCTGTGTAAACATAGCAGGTTTTCACGGGCTTCTTGAATTCGTGAATTTTGCTATTTTTAACTTTAAAAAATAATCCGAGAATTCTGACCTTTTGCAAACGGTAAAATGGTGTTCTTCTGAAACTGAACGCCAATACCGACATGTCACCGGGCGACTCGAGTCACGAATTGGTCGCTTTTTAAGGCCAAGCGGGTTTGCTCAGATTTCGGGGTTTTCAAGAAATCTTGACCTACTTCAAAAGTGGGCATTGTCCTACCAATAGGAGAATAAGTTTAGTTTTATTTGGCGTGTATATTTGTTTGGTTATAGAGAAAACTCTCCTTGTCTTTTAAAGACACTGATCAAGGGGCAAAACTTTACCTTCGATTTTCTGAAAACAACATTTTCCGGGATAGGCAAGCCCCCTTGTGCTTAAAAGCGACCAATTTAAAATGCTCGGGAAGAACGAAGTGTAGAACTTGCGAAAAAAACAAAAACAAAAAAAACAAAGAAAAGAGGGCTCCCAACCCCCCAAAACCGCCCCCATTTTCAGCATTCGCAGTTTGTTCGAATAATTAATGATCAGTTTGGTCGTGTAAAGCTTTGGGACTTCTCTAAAAAAACCAAAAACAACCAAAGCTCTCATTCTCAGTCGTTTTGTGTTGGTGGTCGGAGGGCGGCACTGGTAGGTCCTACTTCTTCATTTTCCCCTCTGTTGTTTTTGTCTGTCTGTATGTCTGTCTGTCAGTTTTACTTTGTCCCAGCACTAAATTATGACCATCATTGTGTCACCGTGCTTCTCTTTTTCAAACAAACCCCGAACAAACGGTCGCCTTGCCTTATCACAGAAGGACGTAGGTTTTTTCTATGTAGAAGCTCCCTCATGTCAATATAATATATGCATCTGTGTGCAGCTGTATTCAACACTGCACATTTACTGGGAGCCCGTCGGTAAACACCGCGAGCTGTTTGTCTTCACCAGCCTTACTACATCTCTCTCTCTCTCTCTCTCTCTCTCTCTCTCTCTCTCT
>NW_004797423.1:1005884-1007733 GCF_000002075.1 Aplysia californica
GGGGGTTCGTAGCCCCTTTTATTTAGATTAAAAACCTTTTGTGGATTTCACTGAAAAACGTTGACACACAAACATACACACACACACACACATACACACACCCACGCACACACACACATACAAATGTAAATTTGCAGTTTCGAAGGACACAACAGCTTTGGGGGTTGCTAAACTTTGGCGGCCATTTTCTGGCTAACCTTACTTCTGACACCAGGTGATCCTCACCTTCTTCAATTTCTAATATCTAAACTTCCGTTCAAGATACACGATTGAGTATTTTTTAATCAAATGATCAGACTTCAAGACCAGTAATTCCGCCTTCCATCATGATCATGCACTAGATCTGCGACAGACACCGGCGATCATGGTTCTCCATGTCTGTCCCCGTGGTTTTATGCACCCCGCATAATTTAGCAAAATTTGATCATTTTTTTGCATAATTTCTGATTATTTTCCATTATAATCATTCTTTGTTGAAATAAACAGAATCGCATAATTTCACTTTTTGGGCGCAGCATAATTTCAAAAAGTTTTTTTTGCATAAAACGACTGGGACAGATATGTCCCGAAACTGACTACGAGCGCCTGGTTCCACCGTGTCATGACACTGTTAATTACACACGTAGCCACATATTACAGCTGAAACACTTTGGACACAGATTCTTTTGTCGAAGAGAGGGTGGTTGGAGGGTGTCAGTGGTCCCTCCCACATTTGTTCTCTCCCTCTGTTGCTTTCGTCTGTCTGTGACTTTCTTGCTTTTTCCCTGCACCAAATGCCGTAGTGGGTGTTTGGCGGGTGCTCTGGTATGGTTTCCTCTGTCTTTCCTATCAAACATATATCGACCTCATCTCCCTATCTCTTTTCTTTGTTTGTTATTCGCTTGTAACATTTCTAATTTTCGGCACGTATATGACCTATTTGATTTGCAAATGCCGTAAAATTCTTTTTACTAAAACGAAATAGCCATCAGCCTCACACCTCACCACGACAAAACAGTCAACGGTGAAAATGAGGCACATGCAGACTGAGGTGGACTAAAGAAAGCATGTGCTTTTTCAAAAAAGATTAAAACGTTTACCTTTATTTCTCCTCTTTTTGGGGTGGGTGGTTGGCGGGTGCTCTAGCGTGGTTTGCCCCTTCTTTCCTATTAAACATCTACATGTATATCTATCGTCCTTGTCTCTTTTAATTGTGTTTATTACTCCCTTGTAACACCTCTAATCGTCGGCACTTAGGACCTTATTGTGTTACAAGTGCCTTAAAACACTGACTAAAACGCTAATTAGAACATAAAACAATCTTTTGTAACGCCTTTGAACTTCGGCACCTATATGATCTAATTATGTCGCAAGTGCTATAAAGCGCTTTCTAAAGCAACATTTTGCGTTTAAAGCATAGAACAATCTCTTGTTATACCTCTGAACTTCGGCACCTATATGATCTAATTATGGCGCAAGTGCTGTTGCAAAGCGCTTTCTAAACCAGCATTTTTGGGCTTTTAAAAAAGTGCCAGGGAACGAGGGGCGGTTCCTGTTTTCCCCACCCACGCTGTGACCGTTCTGCCGCCACTTCTAAAAAAATTCTACAACCCATGGCGCCCTCCTGCACCATCCGCCGTGAACGCTTCAATTCAGCATGCTAGCCAAGCTTCGCGTCTTTTTTTTTGGGTCTTTTTTTTCTCTCTTCTGTGCGGCCCCACCCCCTCCTCCCCGTTCCCCGTGCTCCCTTTTCCCCTCGTTCTCCCCACTTCTTGGATGAAGAAATGCCAGCGCGGTCAAAGTGCTTGTCTTTGGCTTGGCTTGGTTCGATCGTGGAATGTTGGTGCTGCTCTCTCTCTCTCTCTCTCTC
>NW_004797423.1:1008131-1009629 GCF_000002075.1 Aplysia californica
CCTCTCTCTCTCTCTCTCCCTCTCTCCCCCTCCCCCTCCCGTTCTATTCCCTCTGTCTCCCTCCCTCTCTCGACCCCTCCGACTTTTTTTTTTTTTCAGTTTACGTCCATAATATCTTCTGTCCTATATGTCTATAATAGATGGTCTCAACAATTATAGTACTGCCGTGAATAGTTAGTCGGTCAGGGTCAAACTCCGACACCCCACGGTTGGTTAATGAGCTCTCGGCTGTGGCCTGCTCCGTTTAGCTGGTGGTTTTTTTTTTCTCGTTTCTATCGTTGGTATACACACATACAGGCTATATTGTGGGTGGTACTCGGGTGCTCTGTTGTGGTTTGCTTCTTCTTTCCTGTCAAACACCTATCGTCTTTATCTACCCCTCCTTCTTTTTTGTGTTTATTGCTCTCTTGTGTCACATCTTGTCTTCGGCACTTATTATGACTTTATTGTGTTGCAAGTGCTGTAAAACACTTACTAAAACTAAACTGACTATATTATTGTCACAGATGAGCCTCAATTCTCGAGGAGAAAAGTGTCCCCGTCTTGTTGTTGTTGTTATCGATCCAACAACATCTGGGCTCTCGCCCTTCTGTCCAATGCCATGTAGTGATAAGTGCGGGTTTGCTGAAGTTGCTGTAATGTTCCGTAGAGTGTGTTGTCAATGTTTGGTCTCGGAGGGAGTCCCCGTCTTAGACAGTGTCATCCTGGAACTAAAGAAATACGCAAAGGAGGAAATGGGTACTGGCCGTCTGTATGCAGGTGGTCTTTAGCGCAGATTCGACTGAATTATTCTCTGTTCTTGGCGCAATTAGCCGGGGGGAGGGGGGAGGGGGGCACCTTTGAGAGATCTGACACCTTTTCTTTCTCTTTATTGTAAAAAAAAAGTTTCTCGCTTCGTTGAGTACGGTGACCATAATTCTGTGTGTCTGTTTGTCTGTCCGTCCGTCTGCCTGTCTGTCTCTCAGTCCCCCCCCTCTCTCTACCCCCGTTATATAAAAAATTCAAAGACCCCTGTATTCAGCACTCTGTTTCCCACAAGGTACAACCCCCTCTCCCCCCCCCACCCACCTGTGGGTGGTTGCAGGCGGGTGCTCTGGTGTAGTTTGCCTCTTCTTTCCTGTCAAACATCTATCATCCTTATCTCTCCTTCTTTTTTGTGTTTGTTACTCTCTTGTAACAACTCTAATCTTCGGCACTTATATTACTTTATTGTGTTGCAAGTGCCTTAAAACTCTTACGAAAACTTTTGAAAAATCCCCCCCTCCCTCCCTCCCTTCAACTCAAACGAGCATAAATGCCATTATATATATATAGACCCGCCGCCCTCCATAAACAACAACGTTCACAAAAATAACCTTGAAATCGCTCCCTCCGCTTCACTCCACTGCCTGGACGATAAAACCCCCTCAACAATACTGGCCAACTTACCTCAACTGGACAACAAAAGGTTCCCAAAATAATCTCAATGTATTCTGGTGTTTATATAATATGTATATAT
>NW_004797423.1:1013493-1015262 GCF_000002075.1 Aplysia californica
GGGGGGGTTATTAGAGGTAAAGAGGAGGTTGGCGGGTATTCTGGTGTGGTTTGCTCCTTCTTTCCTATCAAATATCTATAATCTTTATCTCTCCTTCTTTTTTGTGCTTGTTATTCTCTTGTATCACCTTTAATCCTCGGCTCTTTTATAAACGAATATTGCCGCAAGTGACGTAAAAACGCTTACTAAGAGTTAGAGGTAACTTTCTTCTAGCATATATAAAATAATTTTTAAAATGGCTCTCTCTATCACTCACACTATTATTTTCAGCAGGTCATCATCCTAATGACCACTGTTACCCGTGTCTCTGCTGTTTCATTTTTCATGGAATGGCCCTATGAGAAGTGTTCGAACCAAGCCTTTTGTCGGGAGGTATCTTGTTTCCGCTATAGACACGTCGTCATTACAAAGTCAATAGCTACAATGTTGTGGTTTTGTACCGTGGTGGTTGTGGTTTTGTGCAGTGGTGTTTGTGATTTGCTCCTTTTGTCCGATAGCAAATATATTATCTTCCTTGTCCATACCTTCGGCATTTATATGACCTAATTGTTTTGCAAGTGCTGTAAAACTCTTACGGCGTCAACTAACCTCAGTGTTGTGGCACAGTTGTGGTTTTGTAGTGTGCTGTGCCAGCAGATTCTTCACGAGCTTATCATACACACGGGAACAGAAAATGGGAGGGGGGTGGGCTGGGAGAAGAAAAGATACACGCATGCGCGTTTTTGTTGATTCTACAGTTGCTCTTTCGTTTCGTTTCTTTTCTTTTCGTTTCTGTTCTTCTTTTTTTTGTAGCCGTGTTTTGTTGTGGCTTTGAAGAGTCAGAGTGAAGAGCAGCACTGCCAAAAGATCACTGCCTTTCGATCCCGCAGCGTTTACTGAACGTAGAAGAACAGGCCGATGGAATGCACCTTCATGCTTTGTTTCGCAACTTTGTCAGTCAGTGGGTGGGGAGAAAAAAGAGAATCCGAGCAATATATGTGTGTGAAGGAAGGGTGGAGTCGTTGCAGTGATGAGAAGGTATTGTTAAGTGGGTGGGTGTTCATTTTTTTTTTAAAGGTAGGTGTTTTATGCCCCCATCAACAGAATTGGTCGCTTTTAAGCACAAGGGGGCTATCCCGAAAAATGTAGTTTTGAGAAAGTCGAAGGTAAAGTTTTTGCCCCTTGTTCAGTTTCTTTAAAATACAAGGAGAGTTTTCTCTATAAAACCAAACAAATATACACACCAATGAAACCAAACTTCTCCTATAGGCAGGGCAGTGTCCACTTTTAGTGTATCGGTAGGTCAAGATTTGTGGACACCACCCCCTCCCTGTCAGCACCAACCCGATTTGGGAGGAATACGATGTCCCAGCAGACAGTAAGGAGATATTCTATAACGTCCGTTGCTGTAACGGCAATTACAATGTAGCAATCGAGATAAAAGGCGTGCCCGTACTTTCACCACTAAAGTGCTCGTACTTGACTGATACCACCCGGCTCTCGGTTGACCTTTTCACAGTCATGATGTAATCGCAACGACCCCGCCTCCCAATCGACTGGGGCCCGTGAAGCCTCCCGATTTAGTGTCCGTCGCCCGTCCATCCGTCCGTCCGCCACTTCACGCGTAACAGGCCAGGGCTGTTTTTCCGCTGCAGTAATCGATCGTGTGCTGCGATCTCGTCTGTCGGTCTCTCTCCCTCTCTGTCTATCTCTCTCCCTCTCTGTCTGTTTGTCTGTCTGTCTGTCTGTCTGTCTGTCTGTCTGTCTGTCTGTCTGTCTGTCTGTCTGTC
>NW_004797423.1:1018183-1019977 GCF_000002075.1 Aplysia californica
GAGGTGGAGCTGCTCCGTGAGAAATCAACTACGGGTGTTACTTGCAACTGATTTATTATTTCGATAGTTCGTCCGCAAGCTGTTCAAATGTTTCAGGGCTGGAAAGCGAAAATTATTTTTCAGGAGAGAGAGAGAGAGAGAGAGAGAGAGAGAGAGAGAGAGAGAGAGAGAGATGTATTCCATTCTTCGTACCTAGTTTATCTTTCTTATATAACATTTTACGTTTAGCGATGTTTCAATAGGGCAGGATGCTTTAAATAATTTCCAAACGTCAATAGACGAGTTTGCACGACAGATATGGGTGGTTTGTTGAAGGGTGCCACCGGTTTGTCCTATTTTCTAATCTCATTCTCTTGTTTCTGCCTGTGTGTCACGCTAGGTTGTTTTTTTTTCAATGCTACTTGATGATTACTGTGTTACTGTGTTTCTTTTTTTTCACGTCACTGGCAACACAAATAGATCCCAAGGCTTTCCAACTGTCTCAAACTTCCCAGGACGGTCCCTGTTCGTCAACCGAAGAATTTGAGATGATTTTTACTGTACACCTGTATATATTCACAACGCCGACACCAGTCTCACTTGATGTACTGTTAGTGGATGGTTGGAGGGGGCTCTGGTGTGGTTTGCTCCCTCTTTCCTATCCAACATCTATCGTCATCTGTCATCCTTATCTCCCATACTTCTTTTTTTGTGTTTGTTACTCTCTTGTAACACCTCTAATCTTCGGCACCTATATGACTTATAATGTTGCAAGTGCCGTAAAACTCTTACTAAAACTAAATCTCATGTAATATTTGTTCATTGCTTTGTAATCCGATTTAATAGTTATAACATGGGGTGAACCTATCGGTTTTTGAAGAAGCTGACCAGCCTGATGTCATGAGGGTGCCGAAGATTAACACCACCACCACCACCAACAACAACAAAAACATTTCAAAATGAATTTAAAACAACAATAACAACAACAACATTTTACAAAGAATGTTAAGTTGCGTGATCCTGGCATGTTCACCGTACATGTCCGTAAGCCAACCCCCCGTCGTCCTTTGCACTGTCGCCCCTGGATTGCCCTGGCCGAAATGTTCAGTAAAGTGTCGCTGTCATGTCGTTGGTGTCCTGCCCTCTTTTGACTTGACCCCATGCCTGGAGGGTACGCGACACTAAGAAGCGAAAGTAGAAGTGCGGGTGTTTGGAGGGTGCTCTGGTGTGGTTTGCTCTTTCTTTCATCAAACATCTATCGTCCTGATCTCTCATCCTCCTTTTTTATGTTTCTTACTCTCTTGTAACACCTCTATAATCTTCGACACTTATATGACCTTATTGTGTTGCAAGTGCCGTAAAACTCTTACTGAAACTAAAAAACTAAACTAAGCGAAAGTAGAAGTGCCGTGTTGTTGGAGGGCGCCTCTGGTAGGTTTAATTATTATGTTTCTTTTCTTTCCCACTATTTTTTATGTCTTTCTGCCTTGCTTCTTTCCTGCACTGTGTGATCGTTACTATTGTCACAATTTGGTTTTCTTAACTCAATCCCAAAGAAAGTAGATTTAGAAGTGAGTGGGCGGATGTGTTACTGCAAACCTGCCCGAAATTGTTTGTTGCCAATCTCACACGAGGTTTTCCCTTTTTTAAATGCCGGCCAATATTTAGTAACTGGATAATATTTAATATTTTTATTCTTCCCAGTTTTTTTTTCGTAGCGAGTGAAGCTGATGTCTGTCTGTCTGTCTGTCTGTCTGTCTGTCTTCTCTCTCTCTCTCTCTCTCTCTCTCTCTCTCTCTCTCTCTCTCTCTCTCT
>NW_004797423.1:1020294-1022548 GCF_000002075.1 Aplysia californica
TATCATTATCATTATCATTATCATTATTATTATCATTATTATTATTATTATTATTATTATTATTGTTGTTGTTGTATTAAAAAACCCACTGGCAGCTCCTCACGTGTTTTCTTCCTCTGTAGATTTTTGTCTGTCTATCTTACATTTCTCCAGCACTGAGTGGCTGTAAATTATGTATCGATGTGCGTCTTTATACCCGCACTAAACCAAGGAATTAACAATACCGTAACAACAAAGGAGGAATTCTTCTTTTCATGATTGTTCATGGGAGTCAACAGCAGTGGTTTCCCGTTGCCTACTGTCGGATTCTGCACTATAGGAGAGCCTAAACAGATGGATGATGCAGAAAGATCTATCGTCCTCCTTTTCTTGTATGTTACTCAATTGTAACACATGTGTTCCTCGGTATTTATATGACCTTATTGTGTTACAAGTGTCGTAAAACTATTTTTAAAAAATAAAATAAATCAAAACAGAAGCAGATGGGTGATACAGAAAGATCAGGAATAGAAAACCATGATCGCCGATGTTTGTCGCAAATCTGGCTTTTGTAGTGATGATGATGATGATGATGATGATGATGATGATGATGATGATGATGATGATGATGATGATGATGATGATGATGAAGATGATGAAATCAAAGAGATGCTGTTGGGCTATGGGGTGTTTAGAGGGCGCAACTAGCTCCCCCATTTCTTTAATTCTCATGGGTGGTTGGTGGGTGCTCTGGTGTGATTTGCTCCTTCTTTCCAATCAAACATATGTCGTCTTTATCTTTCCTCCTTTTTGTGTACGTTTCTCTCTTGTAGTACATCTGTTCTTCGGCTCTTGTATAACCTTGTGTTGCAAGTGCCGTAAAACTCTTTCGAAGAAAACAACAACAGCAAAACAACAAACAAAACAGATGTGTGATGCAGAAATGTCAGGAATAGAGAACCATGGTCATCGATGTTTGTCTCAGATCTGGCGTTTATGATGATGATGAAATCAAGGAGATGCTGTTGGGCTGGAAGGGGGGGGGGGGTGTTTGGATGGCGCCACTAGTCCCCTGTTCCTTTAATTCTCATGGGTGGTTGGCGGGTGCTCTGGTGTGGTTTGCTCCTTCTTTCCTATCGAACATCTATCGTCTTTATCTCTCCTCCTTCTTTTTCGTGTATGTTACTCTCTTGTAACACATCTGTTCTTCGGCACTTATATGAACTTATTGTGTTGCAAGTGCCATAAAACTCTTACTAAAACTTTAAAAAAAAATTCGTGTCGACTCGCAGAGTACTACCAAAGATTCTTTACTAGTAGAGAAACTTTGGTACTACACTACTCAAGACTGAAAATGTACCACTGATACCCAACTGGTGTACGGTGACGTCAGCATGGTACGTAACCGACTATTTGAGCGGAGCACCGACCGGCCGTTGTTTCTACCGTGTCCTCCACTAGGAGGTTTTACAGTAATGTCCTTGGTCCTCCACTAGGAGGTTTTACAGTAAGGTCCTTGGTCTTCCACTAGGAGGTTATACAGTAAGGTCCTTGGTCGTCCTCTAGGAGGTTATACAGTAATGTCCTTGGTCCTCCACTAGGAGGTTATACAGTAATGTCCTTGGTCCTCCTCTAGGAGGTTATACAGTAATGTCCTTGGTCGTCCTCTAGGAGGTTATACAGTAATGTCCTTGGTCCTCCACTAGGAGGTTATACAGTAAGGTCCTTGGTCCTCCACTAGAGGAAGTTATACAGTACAGTAAGGTCCTTGGTCCTCCACTAGAGGAGGTTATACAGACAGTAAGGTCCTTGGTCCTCCACTAGGAGGTTATACAATAAGGTCCTTGGTCCTCCACTAGGAGGTTATACAGTAAGGTCCTTGGTCCTCCACTAGAGGAGGTTATACAGTACAGTAAGGTCCTTGGTCCTCCCCTAGAGGAGGTTATACAGTTACAGTAAGGTCCTTGGTCCTCCACTAGGAGGTTATACAGTAAGGTCCTTGGTCCTCCACTAGAGGAAGTTATACAGTACAGTAAGGTCCTTGGTCCTCCACTAGAGGAGGTTATACAGACAGTAAGGTCCTTGGTCCTCCACTAGGAGGTTATACAATAAGGTCCTTGGTCCTCCACTAGGAGGTTATACAGTAAGGTCCTTGGTCCTCCACTAGAGGAGGTTATACAGTACAGTAAGGTCCTTGGTCCTCCCCTAGAGGAGGTTATACAGTACAGTAAGGTCCTTGGTCCTCCACTAGGAGGTTATACAGTAAGGTCCTTGG
>NW_004797423.1:1023923-1025078 GCF_000002075.1 Aplysia californica
GAGAGAGAAGGAGAGAGAGAGAGAGAGAGAGAGAGAGAGACAAGGAATGGGAGAAATGAGGTAATAGACAGCTGTTACAAAATCCCTGAATACGTGACTTCATCATATTAGTTAGTCATAACTTGTGATTGTCCGAACTTTTATTGGGTGGGACCATGTTCAAGTACACTGCTGTCGTTGTTGTTGCCTTTTCCGTTCTGTGTGTTTCTGTATAGATCTATATTTATTATGGAAATCGGGCGCTCTGTTGGCTGAGTAAGTATCATGCTGGACTGCGGAACAGATGGCCGTTGTTCAAATCCCAGTCTGAGCGTTCTTGAACTAGGGTCGTTTTGTGGAGTATTCAAGGTTCTCAACCCTTTTGGTTTGTTCCTATACGCTCTTGTACTGTCTTATTATACTACTTAGAATGTCTAGGTAGGCTTGGTCCATGGGTGGTTGGCGGATGCTCTGGTGTTGTTTGCTCCTTCTTTCCTATCAAACAACTATCGTCCTGATCTCTCCTCCTTCTGTTTAATGTTTGTTACTCTCTCGTAACACTTCCAGTCTTCGGCGCTTATATGACCTTATTGTGTTGTAAGTGCCGTAAAACTTTTACTAAAAAAGGCTTGGTTCTATCGGAAATGAACGTAAAATTCAAAATTCCTGCCTTTTAAATAACCTGATAGTGTTGAAAGGGACGTTAAACCGGGAGAATCGTTTTCGTCCCACGTTTTTCATTTTTGAATTACGTCATCGCATCTGCTTTCGTCCGACACTTTTCCGTCCTACATTGATTTGATTACTTATTATGTTACTGCAATTGCCACTCCTGATTCCAAAATGATTTTACGATGCGCGGAGAAAATTCTTGTTCATAGTCACATCAGCAGGGAGGCGGAAGTGGGATTTTCGTGCAGGATATAAGTTTGTGTTGAAAGTTTGCTGAATAAATGTCTCTGATTAAACAGTTTCGATAAAAGTCCTTGTAAAAGTATTATTGTTTAGAATGTGGTATAAATCCAGGGAAAAACTTTGCACATTGTTTACAGTCCGTCTGCTACTGTCTCGTGAGGTGACATCTTAAATTGCAGAGATACAACTCGGCCCGTCTCAGAGGGTTGCCACCACATCCGCACATCAGAGAGAGAGAGAGAGAGAGAGAGAGAGAGAGAG
>NW_004797423.1:1025282-1027638 GCF_000002075.1 Aplysia californica
ACGGACGGACGGATGGGGGTCGATTATAGGTATCGGATGGTAATCGGATACAATATGATGCAGCAAATTTGGGGTAAAATCGTGTCTGAAGAAAGTGGGACGAAAACAGGTAGTGAAACGAAGATGTGGAACGAAAACGGGTGCACCAGTTAAACTCATACACTTAAAGTATATCGCCTTTTCTCTTACTTTCCGGAACGTGTAGCATACCTCTTACTTTACGAATCAGATAGTGTATTATGCTATTTGTTTCCTAAACGTGTTGTGCAGCCTATATCTAAATGCATTTGTGAACCATTTTTTAAACTAGAAGATTAGTGTATCTTTTACTTGTCTTAGCATATTGTATTGTTGTTATTTACCGTTAACTTTATTTACTTATTACTGCATAATAAACTGCAGGTCATTGGAGGGCGCCACTGGCAAGTCCTACTTTTTTTAAACTTTCCTTCTGTTGTCTCTTCCTGTCCCTCTTAATTTTTCCCACCTCTAAATGACCGTTATTGTGTAGGTGTGCGTCTCTTTACTCAACAAATTAAAGAACGAACAAACCAACAAACAAGCAAACAAAGGAACAAATGAAGCGCAGTGAACCTTTACTTATATAACCATATTGCATGCCGTTTACTATATCAAAAGCTTTGTATCCTTTACCTATCGAACCGCATTATTTACCTTTTTTTTACTTCACAAAAAGCCTTGCATACCTTTTTTACGTTACTAAACGTACGCCGTATATTGCGATACCTGTAAACGTCAATGGTCGCATTGAGGTGTCGATAACACTACGAATATAGATCTAGCCATCTGGGACACAACAGCTCGCGCCCTTCTGTCTGTCCTTGACCTTATCCCGTGGCGAAGATGGCGGCGGCCGGGGCGTGTTGACAGTAGTGGCCTCTCAGAGTTCTCTCCACTTACTGAGGTATCGAGTGACGCTCGGTGGGACATCAAGATGGCCGCGCAGAGTCCTCGCTCGACCTCGCGGGAAGGTGAGGCGCTGTTCCGAGAAATGACGCTCCCGCGAGCGGTTTGGTAGTTCATGATGTTGTTAGGCTTACTGTTATGTTTAGTCTACGCGTCCACCAAAATGAGATCACTTCCAGGCCAGGCTAATGTTCGACGTTTTTGCATGGTGTAAAGCCGACTCAAGACGATCCACGTCCACCGCGTCAGACCAGACAGGCCTCATCTATTTTAGCCCAGTGTGTTATGATTACGAGAACAACAGACAGCACAGGCGAATTATTATTATTTTTATTTTTTTTACATTTTCAGCATTGTTTCTGGTGTGTAGATCTATTATAGGGATATAAATAGAGGTCTAGACAAGACTGCCAAAATTTATTTTTTTTTAAAATTGGCGCTCTTATGACCTTATGCAGTGGCGATTGCCGTAAAACCCCTACTAAAACAAACAAAAAATTACGTCGATGGGGATTTAAATATATGACAATGTATACCCTTGGATCCCTCATGTCACAGATGGGCGTTGAATCTATAGGTCCCTAGCTCCTCCTAAATAAAGTGATAGGCGTGGGTGGGGTGGTTAAACAGGTAAACGCATAGATTCTACAGTTGTCAAGTTCTATTGTTGGGGGGTGGGTGGGGGTGGAGGGGGAGGGTTGCTGTTTGTTCTGATGGCTCTATTTCTTCGTTTCTGTCTGTCTTTTTTTCTTTCTTTCTTTCTTTCTTTCTTTCTTTTCTTTCTTTCTTTTCTTTCTGTCTTTCTTTCTTTCACGGTTCATCGGTGGGTGGTTGGAGCGTGCTCTGGTGTGGTTTGCTCCTTCTCTCATATCAAACATCTGTTGCCCTTACCTCGCCTCCTATTTTTGTTCTATGTTACTCTCTAGTAGTAACACTATATGAGGGATTCGTATTGCATGTGACGTAACATTTTTACTAAGATTAAAAAACTAAACGTAAACGGTTCATCGATAATAAATTCATAATGATACCCGTAGTGAACTCTCGTCTGGTCGTAGCTACCCCCTCCCCCCCTCCCTCACCCAAGCCGTAATTAGTACAACTCCGCTCAGCAGCAGCTCTTCTGTGGCTCTCGTTTGTCATTGTCAGTGTCACAGCCAGTGACACTTCTTTGACCCTGGCATGACAATGTCAGCGGGGACTTGTTTATGCGGGATTCAGAACTGAGGTAATAGGCAATAGGATCGTTGAGTTCTGAAGAGCTCGCTAGCTGGGTGGTTGCACAACTGGAGTGTCAGACCCGGAGAATATTCATTGAAGAGGGGCCAGCGGCCGGTGGAGTGTTTACTGATTTAATACTCCCTCTCTCTCTCTCTCTCTCTCTCTCTCTCTCTCTCTCTCTCTCTCTCTCTCTCTCTCTCTCTCTATA
>NW_004797423.1:1030093-1031626 GCF_000002075.1 Aplysia californica
GGGTCCCTGACGGGATTCGAACCCACGACCTTACGGTTGCGAGTCCGAGAGCCTAACCACTAGGCTACCGACGCCACAAACTACGTTTGTAGTTGCCTGCCTTTTAAAAAAGTTCCAAGCAAAGAAAACAGTACTAACCCCCCCCCCCTATCTTTATGAATAACGAAGTCTGTGTGTTTCTACTTCAAAGTGCTCTAAAACAGCATGCTTTGAAATGTTGTCAAATGATCAGAAAGCACGCCCTCGATGGATAAATATTGTTTTTAGTTTTAGTTAACGTTTTACGGCACTAGCAACACTATTAGGTTATATAAGCGCCGAAGATTAGAAAAACTAATGGTGAACTTATATATCAGTGGTTTGAATAGCGGAGACACAATAAGACTATTTCCTTCTTTCTACTCGCGCCATCTGTCACCTGGGGACCCTTACCGCGGGATTGAGTAATGGCAGGACGGGGGTGTGAGTCCCAGTGTTTAGGAATGGAGTCCGAGTAATTATGAAATACTCGAGCGATTACTCGAGTACGGCACTCGAATACTTATCGTGTACTCTCATATAATATATCATTTTGTTAATATTATTGTTACTATAATACAAAAGCAGGACAAGGAATATAGATACTAGTAAAAATATCAAAGAATGATATTAAAACCACTGAGGAGATGTAAATAGTGCTCAAAGAAAACAAAAAGAAAGGAAAAGAAATGCGAAGCAGCAACAAACAAAAGCGATGAAGACTGCATATTTTTTGTTTCCACTATAAGCGCCTTGGGGGTACATAAAAAGAGGTACTCGAAGAGGTTTTGGATTTGAGCGAGTATACGAGATTTTATTTGAGATAACTCGAGTAGTGGGTGTTTGGCGGGTGCTCTGGTGTGGTTTGCTCTTTCTTTCCTATGAAACATGTACTATCGTCTTTATCTCCCCTCCTTCTTTTTTATGTTTATTACACCCTTGTAACACCTCTAATCTTCTGGCGCTCATATTATGACCTTATGCAGTTGCGAGTGCCGTAAAACCTCTACTAAAACTAACTAACTCGAGTGAGTGCTGGAAGTAGGGCTGAGCAATGAGTCGCTTTAACGAAATCCGGATAATATGTTAGTGCACTTCTTCGGCAAATAATATAATGTTATGAACCACTTCGACAAACAGGTTAGCATCACTTCAACAAATGGGTGCACCCACTTCGACAAACGGGTCAGGAAAGAGAGTTATGGGATAACGTTTCAATGAGAATTGTCCGGTTATCGGGACAGGTTATTCGGATTTTGCCCACCTCTGGCTGGAAGGGGCTAAATATTCAAGTGCTCGAGTGGTCTCCTGTACTCGCACACACGTAAATGAAATGTCAGTCAGCGGTGAGAGAGCGGGACACAGAAGCAATTACACCTTGTTGTTCTTCACGCTGTCTTTGCAGTAATAGTGCAGTGGTGCGAAAGGGGGATTCCAGGTGATTTCTGCAGCGAGTGAAGCTGTCTGTCTGTCTGTCTGTCTGTCTGTCTGTCTGTCTGTCTGTCTGTCTGTCTG
>NW_004797423.1:1032030-1032960 GCF_000002075.1 Aplysia californica
GATTGGCCTGGGGGGAGGGAGGGCGGAAGGGTTCCTCGGTCATTGGTTTGCGCTTAAAGGGAAGCTGACTGTCAGCACATTAATCAATTATTAAGACACAGCAGGGAATCCTTATCCCCCCTCCCCACCTCCCCCGCCCCCCGTCTTCCCCCTTGTGAGATGGCAGGGAGAGCGACTATTACTATAACTGCGACAAGGTGCAACCGAGAATAGATTAAACGCCCTGGGTGCAGTGTATTGGAAGAGCGCTTTTAAAGATTCCCTACTAGAGCATCTTTTGGTAATATTTCAATCGAACCTGCTTTAACGACCACCTGTTTGAGACAATCGTCTGGACATACGGCCGCTTTCCCTTCCCCTCCTTTCGTTTGTTTTGTTTTTAACATTACAATGATGATACTGTAAGACTTCTACTTGGCTGAGACGGACACCTTTTCTCCTGGACAATGGGTGGCCGCCTTAGACAATTCTAACGGAGTAGGTGGTTGGCGGGTACTCTAGTGTGGTTAGTTCCTTATTTCCTATTTAAAAAATATATCGTCTCTATCTCCCCTCTTTCCTTTTTTTTGTGTTTGTTACTCTCTTGTAACATCTCTAATCTTCGGCACTTAAATAATGACCTTATTGTGTTGCAAGTGCCGTAAAACTCTTACTAAAAATTAAAGTAAAAATTCGGACCAAATATATATAAAAACACAATACAACTCAAGTGGAGAACATAATTTCACGAACATGCCATTGCTGGTCGCCACAGACTTTACTGCGTCCTGTTTTTTGTTTTTGTTTTCGCTCGCGTTATTAAATTGTGTCTTGCTCGATGACGCTCCCCAGTGACCACTCACCCAGACCTCTTGTCACCGACATTTGTTTGGCTTTTTTTGTAAGTCCCAACCACTCAAAAACCACTCAGCCACTGGAGCGTAACAACAA
>NW_004797423.1:1034590-1036704 GCF_000002075.1 Aplysia californica
TATACCAAACAGAGAGACAGACAGACAGACGTGAACTGACCTTACTGTGACTGATGACCCCAGGCTGCCTACACCGTGCACATTCTTGTCTCTCTTCAGTCTTTTTCCCGTCGACATTCCTTTCCTTTTCTCTCATTTCATTTCTCATTTCCTTTCCTCTTATTTCGTTTTCTCTTACTAAACTTTCTTTCCCCTTATTTCGTTTTCTCTTATTTCCTTTCCTCTCGTTTCTTTTCCTCTTATATCGTTTTCTCTTACTTCTTTTCCTCTCGTTTCTTTTCCTCTTATATCGTTTTCTCTTACTTCTTTTCCTCTCATTTCCTTTCCTCTTATTTCGTTTTCTCTTACTTCCTCTCCACCCATTTCGTTTTCTCTAACTACGTTTTTTTCTTTCTCTCGATGCTTTTCATGTGATGATTTTTTGATGGGATACCTTGGTCTCAGATGTAGATGAGGGTGCTTTGAGGGCGCCACTGCTAGGTTCTGGTTTTCTTTCCCTCTGTTGTTTTTGTCTGCCTGTCTTACCTTTTCCGTGCACAAAATTGCCGGTAGCGGATGGTTGGCGGGTACTGTGTTGTTATTTGCTCCTTTTTTCCTATCGAACATCCTTATATCTCCTCCACTTTTTAAAAAGACAACGTTTGTTTTTATCTTGTAACACCTAGATCTAGTCTTCGGCACTTATGTGACCTTACTGTTGTGCATGTGCTGTAAAACTGTTACTTAAACAACGCTGGGTCGGTTGCCGACAAATTCGACTGTATTATATCCGGTATTATTGAGCAGTGATTGAGTGTGGGTGGTTGGCGGGTGCTCTGGTGTGGTTTGCTCCTTCTTTCCTATAAAAAATCTATCGTCTCTATCTCCCCTCCTTCTTTTTTGTGTTTGTTTCTCTCTTCTTACACCTCTTAATCTTCGGCACTTATATGACCTTTTTGTGTTGCAAGTGCCGTAAACTCTTACTAATACTAAAACTAAAGACAGATGGGTGACGGAGAAACACCAGATAATAAGAGGACTTTTGAGAGCATCCGAGCGGAGAGATGAATATTGGGAACCCGTGATTGCCGATGTCGGTTTCAGACCGGCTCTTTATGATGGTAATGGTAATTGACAAAGAGGGGAGGCTTGCAATTGGGAACATGCGCGCTCTTTTCAGTGGATTGAGCGTGTTGTTTTAAAAGTGCAGACGACTCAACCGTGAAAAGTTTCACCAGATTGAGATGGTCTCCATGAAAGTGCAGTCGAACCTGTGCTAACGACCATCTATATATGGCAATCACCTGCATAAACGGTCACCTTCTATTTCCTTCCTTGTGTATTTTTTTTTAACGTCATAATGACATTTAGTTTTTAAAAAAAGGTCACCTGTTTAACACGGCCTTTGTTCTTCTCGACAGTGGGTGGCCGTCTCAGACAGTCCCGACGACAGTGTTTCTCAGTGTGGTACTAAGTTACTGTTTGGGTCCAACGAAAGATAACGTGAAGTACCCTTCGTTTGAAAGCTGTTGTTTGAATGTGTGCGTTTGTGCGTGTGTGCATGTGTATGCGTGCGGGTGTGTATGTGTGTGTTTGTGTATGCGCGCGTGTGTGTGTGTGTTTGTTTGTGTGTATGCGTGTGTGTGTTTGTGTGTGTGTGTGTGTGTGTTTTGCACTGTATAATATTATATAAAACCAGGGTTGGGTTGATTTAAATCAGTTGATTTTTTAAAAAAAATCATCTTGATTTTTAAAATAAAAATCTGTGATTTAAATCACTTTTTTAAGAATTTATTTTTATTCAGTTTTTACATATTTCAACATTCAGAATTCATTTCCTTATTTTCATAAAACAGATATAAGGTTAAGTAGACTAATATAATCATGTTTAAAAGTCTGCTTTCCCTCCTTTCACTGTAAAATAATACAATATTCTATTTAAAAAACTGTTTCTTCCATAATTGAAATCAGAGCTGGGTTGATTTAAATCAGTAGATTTTTTAAATATTTTAATCAACTTGATTATTAAAATAAAAATCAGTGATTTAAATCACTTTTTAAAAAATGTATTCAGTTTTTACATATTTGAACATTCAGAATTCCTTTCCTTGGTTTTATTAAACAGATATAAGGTT
>NW_004797423.1:1038951-1045242 GCF_000002075.1 Aplysia californica
CCCCCCCCACCTCCCACCTCCCCTCTCTCTTATCTCTCTGTCTCTCTTTCCCTGCACTCTATGACCGCTATTGTGTCGACGTGCTTGCCTCTCTTTACTCAAACATGACTTTTTTTTCAGCACTGGTGAAATATTACAGCAGTAAAAATGTTGGCGATTGCACGAATTAAAGAACGTATTTTTTTCTCCACTTTTCCAGAAAGACACGTTGGGACAATGGCTGTTTGACAGAGTCTGTGAAAAGCTGAATCTGGTGGAGAAAGATTATTTTGGTCTGCGATATGTGGACTCAGAGAACCAGCGGGTATGTACTAAAATGTTTTGTTCTGCTTCTGTTATCATTTTCTACTTCTTCTACAAGTCATTTTTATTGTGTTTTTCCTCACTACTATTGTAATATATATGTATGCCATTATTTTTTACTTGGGCGTCCCTCAACAAGTGTGGAGAGGGGGGGGGGGTTGGTGGGTGCTCTGGTGTGGTTTGCTTCTTCTTCCCTATAATAAATATAATATAATATCATCCTTGTCTCTCCTCCTTTTCTTTGTATGTTACTGTCTATACTCTATATATAGCAACACATCTAATCTTCGGCTCTTATAGTCTTATACTCTGGCCCATGTGTGTTGCAAGTGCCGTAAAACTCGTATCACTTCACCTATCCCATAGACTGGATGTCCGTCGGGGCGCTTTTGAAGATTTGACCCCCATCTTCCTCCACTCCTTCCGGTCTTCAGCTTTCCTGAGCGTGTCTTTGTGGTCCAGGCCTGTCCGTTCCTTGATGTTGTCCTCCCAACTCTTCTTCGGTCTGCCTCTGCTCCTTTTTCCCTGGATGCTCGAATAAGAACGATATTTAAAAAAAAGAACCACAACCCAGAAAAGGGTACCCTTCAACCCCCCCTCCCCCCACACACAAAACAACACACGCAATAGGTGTATTAATTTTGGTCTTTGGGTGGGATAAGTATGCCATAATGCACACCAAAGCAATGGGTTTGTTTCAGTGTCCTGATTTACAAAGATATACATTTATAGAAGGGACAGCAGAGCATCTAGTCTAAATACGTGTAGCGAATCTTCAGACACTTGACTTGTCATTTTGAATTTTTCTTTTCTGTCAAAGAAGAAGTGGCATTGGTTCGTCTATTGAAAATATATTATTGTAACATAATGGTTCTTGGGACATAATGATCTTGTGCTATGTTTTGTCTCTACTTGTTCTTTTGCTTTTTAGGTCCTATTCTTTTGAAACCAATAAAGCAAGACTGTTGGGTTCCATTAGAATTGGTCGCTTTTAAGGACTAGCGGGCTAACCCAGATTTCGGGGGTTTCCAGAAATCTTGACCCACACCAAAAGTGGGCATTGCCCTACTTATAGGAGAACTTTGGTTTTATCGGGTCAGAATAGCACTTTCAGTTATGGTGGTTTGGTTTGTGTGGAATGGTCAGTGTGTGTGCGTTCATGATTTTTTAAAATTTATTTTATTTTATTTTATTTTATTTTATTTTACTTTATTTTATTTTATTTATCTATTTATTTATTTATATTTTTTTTAAATATTATTTTTATTATTGTTATTATTATTATTTTTATTTTTTATTTTTTTTTTTTTTTTTTTTGGGGGGGGGGTATTCTTAAGTGATGATTTCCTCTTGAGATGTAATGATGGGCTGTTATCATGGCAGGTATGCACTTCTAATAATCCATGCATTATCATGTGATCATGAGTAGAGCGACTAAAGAAATTATCTGTCCCGTGTACATACATACCCTCAAGACATTCTTAAAGGACATCATGAAATAGATTTGATAAGAATAATCTGTAAGGGGTCACAATATTGGGCAAAGTAAGACGTAGATTTTTTTAAAATAGGAAGTGACGACACTCGCAAATGCATACATAGGCGCGCGGGACACATTAAATATTTTCAGCTGGAGGGAAATTTTGAATTTTGCCCCTTATCTGAGAAGGCTAGATGTTAGATTTTACCTACTACAAGATGAGAGGTGTTGCTGAAAGGCAGCAATAAGTAGGAGCCAAGAAGTTGCAGGAGAGAGGCTACAGAAAGAGTCATGAGCCCAGAGGACGGGGCAAAGGAGTTGAGGGGGTGGGGACAGAAAGTCGAGACGAAAACAGACAACAGAACATTGTTAGAGAGCAGGAAAGGAGGTGAAAGGAGAAAAGTTTTAGAGATGAAAAAGTTTCTTCGCTGTGCAGATTCGAACCCTGGACCTGTTGAATGAGGGGTGAACACCGTAAGCTCTCGACCACGAGACCCCCCCCCCCCAGCCCAGCTTTTGCTTGAAATATAGGTTGTTTACTGTAAACTTGTTTCCCTCATTTTCTTTGTTATGT
This sequence comes from Aplysia californica, assembly GCF_000002075.1. Taxonomy (NCBI): domain Eukaryota; kingdom Metazoa; phylum Mollusca; class Gastropoda; order Aplysiida; family Aplysiidae; genus Aplysia; species Aplysia californica. The sequence goes on from NW_004797423.1 coordinate 1,041,309, forward strand.
ATGCTGTAATTTATTCATCTTTTTTTCCACAGCATTGGCTAGACCCCCTGAAGACGGTGTACAAGCAGTTGAAAGGTATGCAATTTTTAAATAATAACAATTCTTTGTCTAGTTATATAGATAGACACATGTTCACTGGCGAAAAAACTTTGCTGCACTTGGTTAAGTTAAATCTGCACCTTTTTTTTTCAAATCTGAGAAGCCTTTTATAACAAAGAGTGTAAACGGTGTGGTGATAGTGGAAAAGGTTGTGGGTGGGTTTTTGCCACAAAAACCAAAATAAAAGAAACAACGAGAACCCCCAGCCTTACTTTACCCCTCCCCTCCCCTCCCAAACAAAACTGTTCTCTCTTAGTTTATCGGTTCCTAGAAAATAAGACTTGATTAAGAAGATTGAAAGGGCAGACAGTTTATCACAGCAATAAACCAGTGCTTGTCAACATATTTATAGCCTGTGCCCACTTTTGCCATCTTACTTCAAGAAGCTTAAATGTTTTTTTCGCCGGCCTACGTGTACGGACTGTCTCGAACCTGCCTTAACGACCACCCGACCAGGACGATCACCTGTGCAAACGACCATTTGCCACTCCCCCCCCCCCTTATATTCTCTCTCTCTCTCTCTCTCTCTCTCTCTCTCTCTCTCTCTCTCTCTCTCTCTCTCTCTCTCTCTCTCTCACTTTCTCTCTCTCTCTATCTATCTGTCTATCTATTTATCTATCTGTCTGTCTCTCTGTCTCTCTCTCTCTATCTATCTATCTATCTATCTATCTATCTATCTATCTATCTATCTATCTATCTATCTATCTATCTATCTATCTATCTATCTATCTATCTAATGACTGTCGAAGGCCACCTATCTTAGATGACTACTTTTCTCCTCGACCATTAGTGGCCGTCTTAAACAGGTGCGACTATTTCCACACGGGATATTGAATTATATACCTGTCACTATCCAGATGATCCCCACCGCCCACCAAAATGACCACGTGAACGATACCACCCAGGTGTGCAACAACTGTGATAAAGCATTATTATGATGTACTTTATTTTACCCTCTTTGTAAATAAATGTAGGATGAGAATAAATCGAACATCAGAGACTGATCATCATGGCAGCGACTGGTCTAGCTAGCAGTTAGGCGCTTAATTGGCTGTCTCACACAGATCACATGAGTTCGATTCCCATGTGGAGATTATTATTTAATCTATTTATGTATTTTTTAAATTACTTTTTTCTTTCTAAGCATCTATCTTTGGCTGGTGGAACGTTGTATCCTTTTCAGCCCCGGTTTGCCCAAGATGGGCTGGATAAAAGCAGCCCGAAGCCTAATCATGGTGTAGTTTGTGTTGAAGGGGGCGTGAAACATCTACAGTTACATACACACAGAGAGTCATCGTCTGCAGGGCCCTTGTGTCTGTGGCGAGAAGCACACATTATACATAGTGTGTAGTCCTCCGTCTGTGGTCTTGTAGTTACGCTACTGGACTCGTCAACGTGATATTGCGGGTTCGGGGGTTCGAGCTTCTGCTCGGTGCGACGTTGTGTCCCTGGGAAAGGCACTTCGCACGAGTTTCCTCTGTTGGCTCGGCCCTTTCGGGGATGGACGTTGATTAAACTCCGAGGTCCTGCCTCTTAAATAACCTAATAGTGTTGATAGTCAAACGTATGCCATTCAACAATTTCGGCCCATGTAATAATTATGTGTCTGTAAATATGAGAGAGAAGCTTTCCCAGATGGGGTGATAGTAGAAGAATGTCGCAGTCGGACAGGGCGACTTGCCAATAGCTTAATCGACGTATTGTCGTTGTGCGGTTTACCTGCCGGGAGCTGTCTTCTCTGGCTCGACAGAGGTTGGCGTACAATAACCCGCTAGCTAGTGTCTACGGACGCTAGCTGCCGCCATACACTCCTTGCTCCCGCGGTGCTCATTGGCAAGATCGGTTCGTTTCGGTTCTGATCAGATCCTGTCGTCGGGGCTAGCCAGATTTTCCTCCATGGAGGGAGTGAAGCTACCATCGTGGCACAGACCGAATGAAACCGACGATGACTTTCAAGAACAAACGTGTTTGCTTTCAAGGCCGCGAGTCTGTTTGAATCAGGGGTCTATTTACAGCGTACACTTCTGTCATACTTAAACCAGTCCATGCCTTGGTGTTATCGGTCCACGTTGTTCTTTGTCCACCCTTGGCCCCTTTTACCCCTACATCTTGGCTTCGAGTATTTCCTCCATAATTATTGGTTTAGTGGCGTTTTATATGGCCAAAGTACTACTACGGTATGAGTGGCCCTGGTTCGACTTCTTGGCATACCGTGGGAGTTTTCAGGGCATTCCACCAACGTAGTTTGGACTTATCTTTATGAACGTTCAATTTCAGAATTTATTGGTAAGGGCGCACCATTTTCATACCTGAACAATTTTGCTTGCTTTTCTTTCTTATTTTGTTTTGTTTTTTAGCTACCGTAGTAAAAAACAAAACAAATCAAAACAAAATACCCCCCCCCTAAAGTACAAATGAACAAACTAACAAAGAAAACAACAACCCATAAACAAGAAACCTCTGATGTAAAACGTCACGGTCCAAATATTTGCGAATAACAGAATCTCCAGACACTGTGGTATGGTTTTTCCTCTACTCCGCTTCTGCCCGTGAAGAGACTCACTCATGTTTTCTGTATGCACGGCATGCTCTCATCACTCGGTCACTGGCAAAGAATGTCCCGGAAATTAGAGCGTGAAGAGAGCATGATGATGCTCCTTCACGAGCATGGAGGTTGTTTTGTTTTGTTTTTGTTATTTATTTACGTTTCAGCTGTGGTAAGGATGACTGTGTTATCATGCCGCTCGAATTATCAACAGCTGTGTCTGAGAGAATTATTGATCTTGTTGAACTCAATGGTTTTATGTGTCATCTTCCCTCTTGAGCTCAAATATGTGTACTCTTCCCCTCTGTGTCCACTCTGCATACCTTTACAGTTTTTTGAAATACAGATTGGCGCTCATGTGACCGTGGGCTTATGCAGTTGCGAGCGCCGTAAAACCTTTACTAAAGCTAAACTGAAATACAGAACATCCGCTATGTATGACAGTATTGACAGAGAAATGTAAAACCAAGGGAGGCTGAAACAACTGCTATGTTTCTAAAGGTATAGAAGATCAATCATCACTGTATATTTTAGCATTCTTTAGGTGCATAGAAAATCTACAATCATTGTATACTGTAGCATTCTTTTAAGGGCATAGAAAATCTACAATCATTACATACTTTAGCGAGCATTCTTTTAAGTGTATAGAAAATCAACCATCATTATATACTTTAGTATTCCTTTAAGTCTATAGCGAATCTTTAGCATTCTTTAAATTGCATAGAAGTCAACCATCTTTACGTACTTTAGTATTCTTTAAAGTGTATAGAAAATCTACAATAATTACATACTTTAGCATTCTTTTAAATGCACAGAAAATCTACGATCATGACATACTTTAGTATTCTTTTAAATTAAGTGCATTGAAAATCTACTATCATTATACTCACTTTCGCATTCTTTTAGCTAGTTAAGGGTATAGAAAACCCACGATCATAGGAATGATCATACTTCACTTTTTGTTTGTTGAATATATAGAAAATCCATGATCATTATATACGTCTTGTACTTAAGTATTTTTTTTTAAAGTGTAGGAAAATCCACGGTCATTACGAATAAAGTGATACATAAGCCTCAACAATCGAGCATGAGTAATGTGCGCGTATAGGGGTTTCTTTACAAGCCTTTTGTGATTTTTATTTTCAAGTTATATTAGTCTTCTTGTAGTTGTAGCTTTACTAATCATTCGTTCGTTCGTTCGTTCGTTCGTTCGTTCGTTTAATTATTTATTCATTTACTCATTTATTCATAATTTATTTATTTATTTATTTATTTATTTATTTATTTATT
>NW_004797423.1:1046755-1048201 GCF_000002075.1 Aplysia californica
CCCCCCTCTCTGAACTCATTGTCCGGGTTGGCACTGGTAGACAGTGTCGAAGCCCGCCCTCTAAATGATCTAATTTGTGTCGTGGGTGGTTGGCGGGTGCTCTGGTGTTGTTTACTTTACAATCAAACATCTATCGTCTGTATATCCCCCCTTTTTCTTTTTTGTGTTTGTTACTTTCTTGTAACACCTCTAATCTTCGGCACTTATATGACCATATTGTGTTGCAAGTGCAGTAAAACTCTTACTAAGACTAAACTAACTTGTGTCGATGGAGGGCGTAAAAACACCTAGGCCTATATTTACCAAACAACACAAACAAAACGAAACAAAAAGAATGGAGATGAATTACATGTCCGATCTTGTGGATCTGTGGGTCATGGAGTTCTACGAATATGGCATCTTGTCAGTGATGTAGTCTTTGTGTTGTTAGCATTATTGTTCACCTTGCAGGGTTGTTTGTTTTTTGTTGTTGTTGTTGTTGTTGTTGTTGTTGTTTTTTGTTATTGATCCTGTTGTTGGTGTTGTTGTTCTTTTTTCCCCTTCTGTTCTTGTTGTTTTTTTTTCGAGTAAAAAGCGTGTGAGTACTCTTTGTCAGTCAATTCTGATTTTGTCGTGAAAGTAGGCGGGTGCTCTGGTGTGGTTTGCTTCTTCTTTCCTATCAAACATCTATCGTCCTTATCTCCCCTTCTTCTTTTTTTATGTTTGTTACTCTCTTGTTACACCTCTAATTTCGGCACTTATATTACCTTATTGTGTTGCAAGTGCCGTAAAACTCTTTCTAAAACTAAAAAGGAAACACATTATGTCCTATCAACACATGATCATATCAAAGGGCAAAGTACGGTACATTTTGAATAAGGCGGGTGGTTGGAGAACGCCATTGATAGGTCCTACGTCTTTACTTTCCCTCTGTTGTTTGTGTCTGTCTGACTGGCTGACTTTTTCCAGCACTAAATGACCATTATTGTGTCGATGTACTTCTCTTTACTCGGACAAATAAACAAACATTTCGAATTATCATTCACAAGAAGAAATACGAATTTGCATTGTTTCGTAAAACACGACATGTTTTGGGTGTCTTTTTTTGTTCCGAATAAAGAAAACACGACTTGAAACTTTCGTATGAATAACAAAGTTAGGCTTCTTAATACTTCCCAAAATAGCATGGGTGGCTGGAAAGCGCCACTGGTAGGTCCTAATACTTCTTTAAAATTTCTCCTGCTGTTTCTGTCTGTCTGTCTTTCTTACTTTTTCCCAGCAGTAAATGCCATTATTGTGTCGATGTGTGCTTCTCTTTACTCACATAAATAAACTAACAAGCGAACAAGCAAACCAGAGTCTCTTCATGTGTTGTCTAATAGCCAGAATGCCCGCCCTCATTGAGTTAAACAAGTATAGACCAGTGTGTGTGTGTGTGTGTGTGTGTGTGTGTGTGTGTGTGTGTGT
>NW_004797423.1:1049838-1052493 GCF_000002075.1 Aplysia californica
AAAAAAAACACATAAAAACCACCGCAAAAAATCCCCCGCCTCGCTGCTGGCATGGCCTGCGGTGTGGGCCAGACAAAGTGACCCCACGGGCTGGCTGACTGAGCCAGTATCCTCGACCCTCCTCTGTCTGTCTGTCTGTCTGCTGGGACGCTGTAATCCGCTCAGTGCTCACCCAGGGTGGGTGGTTGGCGGGTGATCTCGTATGGTGTGCTTCTTGTTTCCTGTCAAACATCTTTCCTCCGTATCTTCCCTCCTTCTTTTTTATGTTTGTTACTCTCTTGTAATACCTCTAATCTTCTGGCGCTCATATGACCTTATGCAGTTGCGAGCGCCGTAAAACCTCTACTAAAACAAACAAACATATTTCGTCCTTATCTCTCTCCTCTTTCTTTTCTTTTTTTTCTTCTTCTTTTCTTTTTTTGAGAGGGGGGGGGGGTTGTACGTTGCTCTCTAGCAGGCAGGTGGTTGGAGGGACCACTATAGTAGGTCCTACTTCTTTACCTTCCCAGTGCGTGGTTGGCGGGTGCTCTGGTGTGGTTTGCTCCTTCTTTCCTAAAAAAAATTCTATCGCGTCCATCTCCCTTCCTTTTTTGTGTTTGTTACTGTCTTGTAACACCTCTATTCCTCGGCACCTGTATGACCTTATTGTGTTGCAAGTGCCGTAAAACTCTTACTAAAACTAAACTAAAACTTACCTTCCCGCTGTTGTTACTGTCTGTCTGACTTTTCCCCAGCACTAAATGACCATTATATCGTGCCGATGTGCTTCGTTTTACTCAGACTATTGGTCGGTTCTACTTTTTTCTCCCTCTTTGTGGGAGTTTGGCGGGTGTTCTGGTGTGGTTTGCTTCTTCTTTCCTATAAAAATCATATCGTCTCTATCTCCCCTCCTTTTTGTGTTTGTTACTCTCTTGTAATACCTCTAATCTTCAGCACTTATATGGCCTTATTGTGTTGCAAGCGCCGTAAAACTCTTACTAAAAAACTGTCTCCCCCTCCGTTTCTCTGTGTATCCGTCTTGCGTGATCCCTTCACTATATTATTATGACCGTTATTGTCTATGTGTGCGTCTCTCTGCTCAAAACGAGCCACGCATGGGGGGGGGGGGGGGGGGGTGTTGTTACTCGGTGTCTGTGGTGTAGCATTAACCGCTTCGTCATCGATTCCCAAGCAGGGAGAATTTTGATCAAGTATCTCCCATCTTTCTGCTGGGATGCGGGTGGTGGAGGGCGCCACTGGTAGGTCCTACTTCTTTACTTTCCCTCTGTTGTGTTGTTTCTGTCTGTCCGTCTTACTGTTTCCCAGCACTAAATGACCGTTATTGTGTCGATGTGCTTCTCTTTACTCAAACAAGCAAAGTCTGGGGTGGCCTTGACTGGCATTATACAGTTGCGAGCGCCATAAAATCTCTACTAAAACTAAAACTGTGGGTGGTTGGCGGATGCTCTGGTGTGGTTTGCTCCTTCTTTCTTATAAAACATCTATCGTCCTTAGCTCTCCTTCTCCTTTTTTGTGTATGTTACTCTCTTGTAACACATCTATTCTTCGGTACTCATATGACCGTATTGTGTTGCAAGTGCCGTAAAACTCCAACTAAAACAAAAAAAACTAAAACTTGACTGGCAGGTTCGAAACCCGCCTCCTAGGTTATATTTATCTAAATTGTGTCCATGGGGACCGTGACAACATATTTATGCATTTTAAAAAAAGTAGGGTTGTTTGTGGGTGCTCTACTCTGATCGTGGTTGGTGGTAGTTTTTGTCTGTTTACTTCTCCTAAGTGGGTGGGTTGTTTGTGGGTGCTCTACTCTGATCGTGGTTGGTCATGGTGGTAGTTTTTGTCTGTTTACTACTCCTAAGTGGGTGGGTGGTTTGTGGGTGCTCTACTCTGATCGTGGTTGGTGGTAGTTTTTGTCTGTTTACTTCTCCTAAGTGGGTGGGTTGTTTGTGGGTGCTCTACTCTGATCGTGGTTGGTCATGGTGGTAGTTTTTGTCTGTTTACTACTCCTAAGTGGGTGGGTGGTTTGTGGGTGCTCTACTCTGATCGTGGTTGGTGGTAGTTTTTGTCTGTTTACTACTCCTAAGTGGGTGGTTGGTTGGTGCTCTGGTGTAGTTTGCTTCTTCTTTCCTATAAAAAAAACCTACCGTCCTTCTCTCCCCTCTTTCTTTTTTTGTGTTTGTTACTCTCTTGTAACACTTCTAATCTTCGGCACTTATATGACCTTATTGTGTTGCAAGTGCCGTAAAACTCTTACTAAAACTAAAAACTCTCTCCTCCTCCTTTTTTGTTACTAATGTTACTCTCTTGTAACACCTCTAATCTTCCCTGCTTTTATGATCTTATTGTGTTGCAAGTGCCGTAAAACTGTTACTAAAACTAAAAACTAAAATAAATCTAAAATGTGTCGATGGGGGTGTGAAAACATCTGCATAAAAATGTAAGGGGGGTGTGTGGGTGCTCTGATCGTGGTTGCGCTGTAGTTTCTGTGTGTTTACTTCTTCTACAAGCTCTGTAATCCGTCGAGCTTGAAGTGTGGCCTCGGTCTTGGCAACACTACCAGATTAGAGACTGCAGCAATGCTGGACCCGACTCTTTCTGTCAAAATGGCAGTCAAGCATCATTTTTCAGTGACAGCCCCCCCCCCCTCTTTTTTCC
>NW_004797423.1:1054119-1057385 GCF_000002075.1 Aplysia californica
GGGGTGGCGGGGGGAGGTAACCAAGAAAAAGCTCTGAGGGTAAATTATAGCCTTTCTCCCGTGTGTTTTCACAAACGTTTCACTTTGAAATTTAAAAAGTTACACATTTTGTTTGAACTGATAAGCATACGTTGATAGGAAAGGGTGGGGTAAAAATAAATAGATTAAAAAAAACAGAAAAAAGAAAAAACATCCAGTGATTGGTTAGCAAGTGGTGTTTCACGGGTAGTTGGAAGGCGCTGCTGGAAGGTCCTACTTCTTTTCTCTGTTTCTGTCTACGAGGGTGATTGAAGGGCGCCACTGGTATGTCATACTTTTTTTCTCTTTTTTTTTCGGTTGCTGTCCATATGTTTGTTTTGTGTGTGTGTGTGTGTGTGTGTGTGTGTGTATGTGTGTGTGTGTTTAACAGAATGAAAGTTGTTGTGTCGATGTGTTTCTCTCTACTAAATCAAAACGTTATTGTTTGTCTGTCTCTTACTCTTTCCCGGCACAAAAGAGCCATAAATTGTATTGCACCTTTCTGTACTTACCGGCCACTGTGTTATAGTGGTTTGGCGCTTGGCCGTGTTAGGCACAAGTCCTGAGTTGGATTCCCTTGTGTGGAGACCTTGTACTATCGTCTATCCCTCTCAGCCTGGGTTGGTCCTGACTGGCAGGATCGAAGCCCGCTCCCTAAATTATCTCATTTGTGTCGATGGGGGCTTCAATCATCATCATCATTGCCATTCTCACAGGATATAGGCCACGAACAAACACTTTCCACTTTTCCCTATCCTGGGCTAGTCGCTTGATGTCCCTCCATGTCTTCCCATTTTCTGTACATCCATTTCCGTGACTCTTCTCCAGGTTCCACGTGGGCTTCCCCTTGATCTTTTACCCTGTAGATTCCAATCTAACACTTTCCTTGTTATGCAGCTGGTCGGCTTCCTGAAAGTGTGTCCGGGGCATCAGTACACCTACCTTATAAGTTTATTATTTGTTTTCAAACTCTAACAACCGCGTGGGTATGTGGTTGTTGCCTGCTGGGGTGTGGTCTGCTCCTGCTTCTTTGTCAGCATTTGGCTGTTGTCTTAACAATACTAATACCACTCAGCACCTCGTGTGTGGCTGGCACCGTTTATTTCTTTTGAGTGTTAATGTTGATGTGAACTCTGATAGAGTTGAGCATGGGTCTTTGTTACCGCTCCTATACATTTCCTTTTACAAATGTTTCTCATTTTTGCCTTCTTTTCTGACTTTCTCGCCTTTTTCTAATTTTTGCCCTTTTCTAATTTTCTTCTTCTTTTCTCATCCTTTTCTTCCTCCTCAGTGTTGTGTTTTTCATCTTTGTTTCAATTTACCGGCTTTTTTAAGTACTGTATTTAAAACATACATTTGGCTTTTTGCATCTTTGTGATTGATTTTCATGCTACGAATAGTGCTACAATATAAAACTAGCGCACGGAGATGTTGTGTGTGTGTGTGTGTGTGTGTGTGTGTGTGTGTGTGTGTGTGCACGTGTGTGTGTCTGTGTGTGCGTGTGTATGTGCATGTGTGTTTGTATGTGTGTGCGTGTGTGTGTGTGTGTGTGTGTATGTGTGTGTGTGTGTGCATGTGTGTGTGTGGGCATGCGTGTATGTGTGGGGGTGTTTACGCGCGCATACGGGCGCATGTGTGTTTTAATCCATCTCGTTTTAATGCAAATAAATGTTTGTTTAGTAAAGCATGTCATATTATTGCTCTGTGACCGCCCACCTTGAACGCTGTGACGTTTACAGCTATACGCCTGTGATAATGATTATTTGGGTGCAAATGTGTCTGCGTATACGTATGTTTGTATGTCATGCATGTCTGTTGAAATAAGTTAAAATGAAGGACCAGGCTACCCGTTAGGGGAGATCTTGTTATATGACTTGAACTGACTTGAACGCCACTAACTTTTGATTTTTATTTGACTGTCATCCGTTTTCGCGTGCGGTGTCTCAGTGTATTTTGATAGGTTGGTTGTTTCTGTCTATTGGTCTTACTTTTGACCAAAACTAAAGTATCATTGTTGTGTCGATGTGTTTCTCTTTACTCAACCAAACCAACCAACTAATCAACAAACAAACCAACCAACCAACCAACCAACAAACAAAACAAGCAATTGAGTAAGTGCTCTTCTGTGATCTTCTTCTACATGAGGTATCATTGGTAGACGTGCCAATCCTCCTAGTAAATCCGTAATGAATCCGGATTTCTGAAATTGTCAAGATTTTGTAATATTATACTAACTGATTATCTGTTCCTATCTTAATCTCATTTTGCATGTCGTATTGTACTTTATAAAACAACAGTCATCATGCAGAATGCTTTAGGCGATATTATTTTGACCCATGCATTTGGAGTCCTCGCGCGCATGTTTCCTTTGGGGCCGAAACATTCCAGATTTTGTTGTTGTTGTTGTTGTGTTGCTGCTGTTGTTGCTGCTGCTGTTGCTGTTGTTTATGTTGTAGTTGTTGGTGTTGTTGTTGTAGTTACCGCTGCTGCTGCTGCTGTTGTTTATGTTGCTGTTGTTGTTGGTGTTGTTGTTGTTGTTGTTGTTGCTGCTGCTGCTGCTACTGCTACTGCTGATGTTGTTGCTGTTGCTGTTACTGTTACTTTTGTTTTGTTTTCGTGGCCAGTTGTCACCTCTGTGTCGCTGTCCTGACCAGCTCCCGTCCGGCACAGCTTGGCCGTTATTGATGAAGCGATTTGCCATCAAGTACAATAATGGACTCGTCGTTGTCTTACTGTTGTTGTTTTTTTCTGTGTCTTCCCTTCACTTCTTTTGTTTTTTGTTTTTTGCTGTTCATTGGCTAATGCGCTTGTGATTACGTCAGTACTACTCAACATTCCTTGCCGGCTACCAATCTAATCTTGGGCTGTGCTTGATGTGCGGTTGGTTTCATTGCTCCGTGCTGTGCGGGCTTGTTATGAATATTTCTGCAATGAGTGTTTCTCAAATATAGTAGTATTATATAGATTTTTGCTTTCTCCTATGTACGAGCACGGCTGTTGCCTGGAAAGTGTATTAGTCATAGCGGAGACATTTGCCTCTCTCGTCCCCTGCCCTCCCCTGATCTCCTCCCCTCTCTCTTCCCCACTCTCCTAACCAGTATCCTCCCCATCCTCCTCTCTGATCTCCTCCCTCTCTCGTCCCCTTCCTCCTCTCTGATCTCCTCCCGCTCTCCTCCCCGTTCTCCTCTCTGATCTCCTCCCACCGTCCTCCCACTCTCCTCCCCTTCCTCCTCCCGACTCTCCTCCCC
>NW_004797423.1:1057694-1083621 GCF_000002075.1 Aplysia californica
GCCCCGCCCCCCTCCGCTCCTAGTCCTAGTCCTCCCTCCCATCCTACTCCCTGTCCTCCTACCTGCCCCACTGATACAAACCAATGACATACACGTTCAGATTGTCACACAGAATACGTTCCGATTGTGACACAGAATACATTAATTTTTTTTTTTTACATTTTTGTGTGTGTGTTCCAGTTGCTGTTTATTGTCTATACGCTGTGCTCTATGTTTTGATCAAAATTGTATGCTGCAGCATGCTCTGTCTATTTCAGAGAGAACTAATAATTTAGGAAATCTAACTGTCAAAAAGTAATCAGGGGATGTGCTAAAAATTCTACTCGATGATCTTGCTCTTTGTTGTTGTGAGAGGAAATGTTACTCTTTAAAAAGAAAAAACAACAACAACAAAACAAACAATGAGATCTGAATTTGTTTGTTTATTGTAGACGAATCGATTTAAGGTGTTGATGAAGTGTTGGTAAGAATGATGCAAATAAAAAAAATCATGTAAATTAGTGTTTGCGGGTAGTGGAAAAAAAGCATAGATAGATTTGTACCCTATCATAATTGGTTTCCAATTGCTGGTACATGTTATTATCTATTTCGGCTGATGCAGAAAGAAGTGTAAAGGACTTTAGACTGACAGCTGTTGTTGTTATATAAATTTAACTGCCTTTCCAATGCTCTAAGGTTATTTTAGGGGCTTGGCCTTCAAATTTAACGTCTGTCTCCGATAGCACACATCAAGCCAAATGGTTGGAGCGCCTTAAAATCTCCCCCCAAAAACCCAAGTTCAAGAATGCCCAGTGGTGGAATCGAACCAAAGCCATCTGGTCTGCAGTTCAGCATGATACTAACTGCTAACGGAACACCCCAGGGACAGCTGATGCCCCCTCTCTCTCTCTCTCTGAATGACGGGAAACTTAAGCACTTATTAATTCCAAAACAGCTGGGGCTTTATAGCCGTGGTATTGTTCTGGCAAGTAGTAAAAAAGAGATGAGAGCTGAGTAGGAACACTTCGCTCGCCACCTGAGAGTTACAAAGTTCTATCTGACATTTTTGGCTGTTTTGAGTTGCGAAGACCTTGAGGTCCAAAACCAAATGTTTTATCTGCTCTATCAAAATCGTAAAATTATTCATTGTCATTTTCAAGATATTCGAAGAATTGCGTTTGAAAAAAATTGACATGTTGTGAAATTCAAAATTTTCTGTCAGATTTCTCAGTCATAACTAGCTACTGAGAGGATAGAACTTTGTAATTCTAGGATAGTGACTTGTTCAAAACACTCTGGCACAAGGGCATAGGGTAATTGGGGGGGGGGGGGGGGCAGAGAGCCCTGGCCGGGAACTGGATTTTGTCTTTTTGTTTGCTTTGAATTAATTTTTTTTCTTTCGTATTTTCATTCGACAGGTCTTAGCAAGATGGTTCTCTGCTTTCGGGTCAAGTTCTACCCTGAAGATCCCATGAAGTTGCATGAAGAGATCACAAGGTTTGTTGGAAGCTTCTAAGGGAGGCTTGATACTTACATCGCATTTATTTCCTCAATAAAAATAATGGGATAAAGGTTGCTGTATTTATGTAGCCTCTGCTGAACTGGAAATGGGCTGGCCACATCAGCAGAGTGAAAGACAACAGCTAGTACCCTGATCAGAATATGGTTTTTTTTCTCTCTTTTTTTCGAAATTTTTTAGGTTTAATACCCCTTTCGACATAGTAAAGTTGATTAAGAGATTTAATGCCTCTCTCTAAAAGATAGAGCCAAATGGATGGAGGACCTTAAAAACTCTTCCAAAGAACCCAGGTTAGAACAGTGGCGAGCGCGCTCCCCCTCCCCCCCCCCCTTCTCCCTGGAGATTCTAACTAGGGACATTTGCTCTGTAGTCCAGCATAATACCATCTGGGCTGACTGCCGCCCCAAAACATTAATTTGATTCTTAGTAAACAGCACACTAGTTCTTCTGGGTCACAGCATCGCTCGGTTGTATAACAGTCGTATCAAAGACCTCGTCAATTTCATCTTGTCTTTAATCCAACTGTATGATTGTTGCTTATATCATTCATTCATACTCAGTTTGGTATTTGTTTTTATAGAAATGGGTTAACCCTTTTGTGATATAGGGTCAGTTCGTGCTTCACCAGGCACAGTTTTGAATCTCCAGGGACTCAGAGTAGCGCTAGATTTAGTGGTCAGTTTCCGATGACAAGACCTGGTTTGCAAATACTACTAACTATCTTTAAGAGGAAAAGATATTTTCGTACGGAAAAAATGATAATATTCCTGAATGTGAATCTGCGATTAGTTTTACCAAATGCATCTAATAGAAGCAGTATGCAGAATACTACCTCACAGCGTTCGTCATTATGGTCCTCGCGCCTCACAAGGCATGACAAACGCCATACGTCACAACAGCATCTTGGCTGGTTCACCGTGTAAGAAATAATGACGAACACCATACGCCATATAGGTCACAAAGGGGTTAAATTTATAGGAGAGGAGTTGTCGGGAAGGTTGGGATGCTGAAAACTCAGATGACAAAACTGGTCGCCCCTAAGTAGGAATCGTCTTATGAATGCTAAAAGTTAAGCGAGCTTTGACGGGGGTCAGGGCAGAAATTAGTTCAGTGATTGCTGAAAACATATCGTCAGCTACAGCTTGACAACAAACAAAATTTAACTTCCCCTTTTTTTCCCAGGTACTACCTCTTTTTGCAACTTCGTCGAGATCTTCACCACGGTCGACTGTTGTGTCCACATGATGAATCCATACAACTGGCTGCCTACATCATACAGTGTAAGACAATAAGACAAATCTTTAGCAGATTTCTGGGCAAAATGTCATCTAAGGTCACTGCGTTGAAGTTGACTCTTTGTACCCATGATTTTGAGCTCAATGGGGAAGGTTTTGTATTTTTTTTTTGGGGGGAATTATTTTCTCATTAATACGGCTGATGTAAACCACCCAGGTTGTATATAGTCATGACATACTTCAAGTCAAAGTTAATTGCATACAGAAGCTGACAGTCTAGGAATCCTGAATGTATGGCTCGTCTTTTTTTAGTATAAGGCTCCAAAGAAATAATAGTAGAGATAATGAGTGGATGGTTGGCGGATGCTCTGGTGTGGTGTGCTCCTTCTTTCCTATCAAACATCTACCGTCCTTATCTCCCCTTCTTATTTTTTATGTTTGTTACTCTCTTATAACACCTCTAATCTTCTGGCGCTCATATGGCCTTATGCAGTTGCGGGCGCCATAAAACCTCTACTAAAATATATAAAATATATAATGGAAAACACAGATGAACGCTGATAGTGTTCTTCTGTGGTTGTGGGATTTCCTGACTAATGCAGTTAGTGTTGTGCCATGTGTAAATAGTTAACAGAATGTGTTTTTTGGTCGCTGGGACAGTTGCAATGGAAACGTGTCTGATTATTTATTTATAGTTCCGTTGTGTTGTCTGTTGTGTCTGGTTTAGCTTTAGTTTAAACTCTCTGAGTCTCTCTCTCTCTCGAGATCTCTTTCTCTCTCTCTCTCTCTTTTTTAAAAAATGGAAATTTCTATACATCCATAATATAATCTTCTACAAACACACCTGTCAAGTAATATATAAATCTAAATTTATTTGACTGTAATGCACATTTAGCGATTTTTAGAAAATACAAATTTTACAGCGGCAAAGCTACTTATTATTTCTAATTCTTTTGCTTATTCTTATTATCGTCCTTGTTCTTTCAGCGGAAGTCGGAGACTACGATCCCCAAGATCATGGGCCGGGCTATGTGTCGGAGTTCAAGATGCTTCCCAAGCAGACTCCGAAGCATGAGGAAAAGATCATGGAAGCTCACAGGGCGTTGATGTAAGCGAGCGTGGTGTGCCCAGCGGCAGGTGTCGCGACAAGCGGCAGCTGGTGGCCTTGCCGTGGTGCCACAGGTGTAAAAAGTTTTTATGAGGCGCGAGTTTGTTTGAAGTGTGAGACAAGCGGTCCCTGTGCTGATGCATAATGTCAGTGTCGCCAGGTGGGGTGGGTTGTAAGATTAATGAGGTGGCCGGTAGATTTACTGTGCTCTGAAATGTTAGTCACAGAATTGTCAGTTTTAGTTGTGGAAATGGTCTGGTGTCCTGCATTAATATGATATAATGATACTCTCATTTTTTAAAAGATATACCAACTGCAAGGCAGCCCATCATTGCGAATCTGGTGGAATCATTGTGATTAAACTTTAAAAATTTTTTTTTTTTACAAAAGTACGATTGTAACGACCCTGATTCCGATTTTTAAAAATATATTTGCTGGTCGGCTACCCCAACCCATGCCTACCCTCCTGGCATAATGCAGAGAAAAAAATGTGAGGCATGCTGACAAAATGAGTTACTTCTCGCAATTCACAAATGGAGATATTTTTCAAAAATTGACATTACAGTCAAATTTGTAGATTTTCTATCGATGCCATATTCTTTAACTGTAACCTGTCTTTTATTATTTCATACTTATAAATTGTAAAAACTTCACCTATAAACGTGATGTATCTATTTCCTTAACTTAAGGCTTGAATCTGTGAAGTGACTCATTTTGTCAGCCCACTTCACAAATGGTCAGATCCCAGCAGTCTACCCCACATTCAGCTGTCTAACTTAAATACCCTCTGCACACAGTCCCCTTGTAGTCACTTGCCTTTAAAAAAGCATGTTGCACCTAAGCCAGGATTACAGCAAACATTGGTTTGACAAGGGGGGAAAAAACATCTGCTCTTACGTGTTGTGGGTGAGGCATAAGACAATGAGAGAATATTTTTTTTTAAAAATGGATCATCGTTTGAAACTTGAAACAATCATCTGTTGCGCGTGGCATGGTGTTAGGTGTGCATTATCAGGATCAGAAGCTTGTGACATGTTCTGTCATTCCATCGGTTTCTTCCTAATTTTGGAAGGTAAAAGCTCATAGCCAGTGCTCCCTCCTTCCCTTCCCTTTTTTTTCTGAACTTCACTATGATGAGCCTGTTGAGACCTCTTAGTTAGTTTAGTTTAGTTTTAGTAGAGGTTTTATGGCGCTCGCAACTGCACAAGGTCATATGAGAGCCAGAAGATTAGAGGTGTTACAAGAGAGTAACAAACATAAAAAAGAAGAAGGGGAGATAAGGACGATAGAAATTGAGACCTGTGTCATCATGCTTTTGTTTATATTACATTCTTGAACCCACAAAGCTGTCCTTGACACCTCAGTGAAAAAAGAAAAACAACAAACAAACTATCCTTGGCCAATCTATTATTTGTTGATTACTATAACATATTCAGTTGCTTAGTGTGACACTCCGCCATACATCATTGTGAAAAGTGATGTATGATAAAGTCTGAAATCTGCTCGCTCATATGACCTTATGCAGTTGCGAGTGCCGTAAAACAATTACCAGAAAATTAAAAAGTCTTAAAGTGAACAGTTGATACGCTAGTGGATGGGTAGCCCTGGCGCTGTTCCACGCACACTCATTTGTACAAGGACACATGAGATGCATTATATCGCTTTACACTTACACCCCAGATTCACCAAGAAACAAATAAACCGTATCCATTTGGAGATACAAGTATGAGGTGTATCAGGACAAAGATGATGGGTAGTTCAGTTTTACAATTATATCACAATAGAATGATGATGCTTGAAAGCAGGAAGAACTTCTGTAATGTTGTCTGTCTTCTGTAGAAATAGTTTCTGTTCCCTCTGCGTCACTGCTGTCAATTATTTACCTGTGTTCACAGCGGGCAAGTACCATCTGATTGTGAGGCCAGTTTTCTCCGCAAAGCAGCCAGTATGGATACCTACGGCGTTGATCCCCATCAGGTCAAAGTAAGTGGCAGTTCCAGATTAAAAAATTTTTTTTCATTTCTAAACTCTTGGTTTGAATTGTAGAAAGTTGCAGATACAGTCGAAATTGTTCAAGACAGCCAAGCACTGTCTGGGAAAGAAGTAGTTGTCTTAGACAAGTGGAGGTCTTGGACAGTGTATTTATAATATGAAAAAAAAAAAACAGAAAAAAATGAAAGGGAGAAAATGGGAGATGGTTAAGTGTACAGGTGACTGTCTTGGATTAGTTGCCCAAGTGCATCAACCCTGTATCCAACAAAAACAAAATTTTACAGGAGAAGGAAAAAACTTATTCTTTTCATCTAACAAAGTTTGTTAAAAATTGAAGTCGGAATGTTGCACAGGCGATGTTTTTTGAGCTACATATCTAAAAATTTGACACAAAATCCGCAACGTTACACTTAGTAGAAAAAAGCACCAAAAAAAGTGTTTTTTGACATAGTGTGGGTTACAGGGTTGTTGTCTCAGGCGACGATGACTGTTGGAGCAGGTTTGACGGTACTGACCTTTCCTCTATGCAGTGGAGTCAGGCACTCCTCAAGTTTAGGGGATATGGAATTACAGACATTATTTTATAGCTTATTTGTTTATCTTGCTTTTTGTGGCGTCGGTAGCCTAGTGGTTAGGCTACCGAATTCGTAATCGTGAGATTGCGAGTTAGGGGGTTTGAGCCTCAGCTCGGTCCGACGTTGTGTCCTTGGGAAAGGCACTTTACGCGAACTTCCCACTTGGCTCAGTCCTATCAGAGACGGACGTTAAACTAGGAGGTCCCGCCCCTTAAATAACCTAATAGTGTTGATAGGGGCGTTAAACCTTTTCCATTTCACCATTTTTCATCTTGCTTTTAATAAAATAATTTTATTATTTTGACGAGCTCCTGATTTCACCATGATGCCACACAAATGTGAACTATGCATAAACAGTCATCGTCACCTGAGTACAACAACCACTAGGAATGATAGAGATGGAAACTTTTTGCAAGAAATTCTATTAAAGCTTAGGTCTATAGGAACAAGGTCATTGGGTTTTTAGTTTTAGCAGAGGTTTTACGGCGCTCGCAACTGCACAAGGTCATATGAGTGCCAGAAGATTAGTGGTGTTACAAGAGAGTAACAAACATAAAAAAAAGAAGGGGAGATAAGGATGATAGATGTTTCATAGGAAAGAAGAAGCAAACCACACCAGAGCACCCGCCAACCACCCACGGTCATTGGGTGAGAAGTGCTGAGGTTCATGGGATAAGAAGAGTGTTGTTGATTTATGTCATGTACGATTTCCGTTCTTAACTAACCGTGTAGCGCTGTAAGGGGCGTTCAAACCTACACAACTGAATGATTGGCGGATGCTATGGTGTGGTTCCCTTCTTCTTTCCTATCAATTTTATCTATCGTCCTTATCTCTCTCCCTTCTTTTCTTTGTGTGCTATTCTTTAGTCACACTTCTAATTTTCGACACTGAGATGACTTATATGTGTTGTAAGTGCCGTTAAAAACTCTTACGGAAAGTAGAACTGAACCTGTACAATTTTCCACTTATTTTTTCTTTTCAGGACCAGAAGGGAGACCAGCTGTACCTGGGGGTGACACATTTGGGAATCATGACATTTCGAGGAAACCGACGCACCCAGTTGTTCAAATGGTGAGCTCTTGTCTGTTTGTGTGAATGGTACCCTCATCATATAGTGTATGTTGCTCTTGTCTGTTTGTGTGAATGGTACCTTTGTTATATAGTGTATGTTGCTCATGTCTGTTTGTTTGAGTGGTACCCTCATCATACATTGTATGTTGCTCTTTCCTATCAAACTTCTGTCATCCTTATTTCCCCTCCTTCTTTTTCGTGTTTGTTACTCTCTTGTAACACCTCTAATCTTCAGCACTTATATGACCTTGTGTTGTAAGTGCTGTAATACTCTTACTAAAACAAAAACAACTTTTGTCTTTTTTATCCTTTTTCTTCAGGGCACAGATCAGAAGAATTGCGTATGAAGGGAAAATGTTCATTGTGCACCACACCAATTCAGAGGTAAAATAAGTTCTCTTACATAATTTTTGGTTTTTTCTACTTAGACTGACAGCTTAATGGACTGTTTCGAATGTAAATTTTCACGCATTTTCTTCTTTTTACTTTGACTTTGACTTTTCTATTGACTCATTTTAAAAAGTTCACATTTCTTAACCATCACTGACTTTTAGCCTTCCGTTAGATACTTGCCCAATGTTCTTGCTTATGTCCTTTTAACAAGATTTTTACTTATCTTGGAAGCTAACAAACTTTCTAAATGGAAAACAAACTTACAGTGGAACACAGGAAGGTTTTTTCGTCTGTCTTCTGGTTTGTGGAGCGTACAAGAGATAAGCCATGGCCGCATTACTGCTAGTCCGTGTTTTGGGCCATTCAATTCCATGAAAACTTGAAATACAGTGACACACATAAATGGAGATGATGACCTGTTGTAAAAACTTTAACACTTTCCACCCACGCGATCGCGCAGAGCACGCAACACTTATCCCCTTGGACCAGGATACAGGTGCGGTTCACGCTATATCACACCGGCGCTGATCGGCGTCCCATGGGGGCAAAGTGTTAAGCAGGGATAGAGCCATTCTTTATTTTATCTTTCATTTGTTTGAGATAACCTTTTTTAGCGACACAATCATCCCCTTCCCCCTCCCCTCCACAAAAAAGGCTTTTTCTCTGTGACCGTTTAGAATGTTAGAATGTTTTCAGCAGGCCACCATCCCTGTGCTACTGTATCACTGCAGTTTGGCTTGTCATGGAATGGCCCATCAGTGCAAGAAGTGCATGGGCTAGTGTGGGGTGTGGGGCTCATTTTGTGATTCAGAGAGTTGTACTGGTTCACAGCAAACTGGAGAATGGCATTTGCACATTTACTCTTGCTTCTTGTGTGGGAAAGTGTCACAATATTGCTTTTACTTCCAAAATGGCTTGACAAGAAATTTTTGCACGGTTGAAACTTTTCTTTCTAAATTTGCTGTGTAAAATTTTTTAATGACAGATTTTTTATGTTTTGGATGTGTGAGAAAGATTTCCGTTAGATGTGTGTGACATTTTTTCACTTGGCTTTGTTTGTTTTGTTGGTTTGAATAAAGTAAAGGATTTTGGCATAATGATGGGCTTTTCATGCTAAGAAAAAGCAAGATGGACAGATAAAAAACAATTGAGGGAGTTTGAGGAAATTGGTTGGTTACCACTAAAATACAAATTTGTGTAGGACGTTTAGTTTATGGAAAGCCTGACTGATATTATTGTCTTGGGCTGATGTGAGGATACGATTTCCAGCCATGTCTAGTCCGTGTTGTGAGGTACGCGCTCATATGACTTTATGCAGTTGCGAGTGCGACAAGTGTCGTCAGGCCCCTGCTATCGGACTGTGGGACAATTCTCGTGTCTTTAGAGCTGTAGCTCTCGCTGCTCTGAACACACGGGCAAACTGAAACTTGATGATGTTTGTTGTTGCTGTTAGTCCAGTAGCCTTTGAGATGATGATATTATTTGCTGTTGGTAATCCTGTAACTTTTGAGCATACGTGCACCCTTCAGCTCAATGCCATCTTTAAAAAAGTTTTTTGCTGCTGTTTAAGGTATTGTCTGTGGTACTGGTAGGGATGGGAGGAAGAAGTTGCCTTTGGAGATTCTGTTGTTTGAGACTTTCAAAGATAGATTTTGGATTGTTTCTGATGATATTTAAAGTCTACTTCTTGTAGTGATCACTGATATTTAAAGTCTACTTCTTGTAGTGATCACTGATATTTAAATTCAGTCGATAGCGCCGTAAAACACCTACTCTATCAATCAAAAACTGATATTTAAAGTCTACTTCTTATATAATGATCACTGATTTTTAAAGTCTACTTCTTGTAATGATCACTGATATTTAAAGTCTACCTCTTGTAATGATCACTGATATTTAAAGTCTACCTCTTGTAATGATCACTGATTTTTAAAGTCTACTCCTTGTAGTGATCACTGATATTTAAAGTCTACTTCTTGTAATGATTACTGATATTTAAAGTCTACTTCTTGTAATGATCACTGATATTTAAAGTCTACTCCTTGTAGTGATCATTAGTACAGAGTAGGGTTAAGAGGAGCTCAAGCATGATGACTATTTTATTATAAACTGATAGACTGACTTATATCTGTGGTGATTGTAAGCTAAGTTGTGTCTTTGTAATGGATTGTTGTAACTTGTAAGCATAAGTGACTGCGAGACTGTAACTGAGGTATGTTTTTCCCAGGATGAAGACGCATCTAATTCAAAGAAGGTGAGGCAATTAGCTGGTTGTAGTCATAACCCCATGTTGTCTTCTTCTGCATCGATCCATCAGCTTTTTTTCCTTTCTTCATGACGTTAATCCAGGCCTTGATGGGTGTGCACGAGGTTCGGCCTATACTTCCTAAGGAGGGTTTTGTAGCCCAGGACTAGATCATGTAGTTTACTTGAAAGTTTCTTTCAATGTACTGTGGAAATTGTCCTAGACGGCCACCCATTGTCGAGGAGAAAGGTGGTTGTCTTAGACAGGTGGACGTCCTGGACAGTGTCACTAGAATGTAAAAAATAATATTGTGGGAAGTGGTTGTTTGTACAGGTGATTTTCTTGGGAAGGTGGCCATTAGAGCTAGTTCAACTATATTTTGAAGTTATACTTTATGTATTCTCTTCATTTGCTTGTTAATGGATTCCAGATGTATACCTAAACTCGATGTATCCCAGAATGCATAACTGCACATTGACTCAGAGGGTGAGAGAGAGAGAGAGAGAGAGAAGTCGTGTGTTAGTTGTTTTGAAAGGAGGGGCATCCTTTCAACTGCTCAGGGGGGGGGGGGGGGGGGGGGACTCCATTGTGGTTTGAAAGTCTCCAAGTGAAACCTCTAGTCAAGCCTTGCAAATGTTTATCAAAGTTTGAAACTTCCCCGCCCTTGTGATCAGTCTTCAAAGCTCTCACAAAAAGTTGAAAAAGATAAGATGAAGAAAAGTGTTTCCCAGCTTTTTTGCAAAGGGATCATTATAAGTAAGTTACAATTTTTCTCCCTTCATCAATGTTACATTGGAGGTGATCAGATTGAAATATTTTTTCCCCCTGAGCTGTTATTGACTGACCTTTTTCAAACTGATATTTCAAATGCGATTTAAAACTCTAAGGAGTGACTTTTTTCATAGGTATTATAGGCACAAGCTCCAAACCCATAGCAAGAACATTGTAAAAATGTCATGGCCCGTAAAAAACATTGTAATGCAACATGAAGTAGTTAGGTGACTGTTCAGGTTGCAACCATGCCAAGTAGACCTACAGCATTATTACCTCCCTTAACCCTTCACTTCTGTGGCTTACCTGGGCTGTTACCTAGGATTATATAGGACAGCAGATCTGACAGTGAGGAGGTCACTTGGAGAAGGGATCATTGTGAGGACACCCATATTTGTTACGGTTTTTTTTTCTAGCTCTAGTCTGAAATTTTCCTGTTTCAGTGTCCTCCCTGCCCTTTAGACTTAGTTACATTTGGGGAGTAGGTTCTGAGTTTGCTTTCAAATTTTATACAATTTCACAATCATAGCTGAAGATGGGGGTAGTAGGTTTAGAATTTGTTTAGATCTTCCCAAAGACGGGTGTAGATGGGGCAGTAGGTTTGGATTTTGCTTATAGAACTTTGCAATCACATCTGTGGATTAGGTTGGGTGGGGGGGGGTGGGTGGGGGTGGGGGGTAGTTTTGAAGTATGCTTAGAACTTCACATTCACAGCTGTAGATCGAGCAGTAGGTTTGAACTTTGCTTATAGAACTTCGCAATCACAACTGTATATGGGCAGGTTAATGTTCTTAGCCTTGTTTTTGGAAAGACATTATTATATTTTCTCATTCAAATTGTTTCCCAGCATAATTTCATGTTTTCTCCAGCCCATCATTTCATGTATTAGATATGCACCCTTTCTATTTATGTAAATCACATTTCTTTAGTGTTGCTTCTGTTGTTATTTCATCACTCATGCCATTTCTATCCTCTGATTACGACACATTCACTACAGGACATAAGCATTACTGCGGTAAGACAGCTGACTTCTATTTCTGTGCTTTCAGAGTGCTCTCAATGTTGGGGATTTTTTTCCTCCCATATCTTTCGAGACTCCTCCTAATAGTTCTGATAAGACTGATGTATACCTAGGGGTCCTGTTTTGGCTTTTGAAAATAAAGAATCAATTAGAAGCATGAATACACCCTGCCTACTATGAGTGCTTCTCCCTCCCAGAAATACAGATCAGCATGGCTGAGACATGCATATAGGCCTAGCTTAGTAAATTGTTCATTCAGTGAATGTTGCCGTCGTGTGCGTGCTCGAAGTTGATGTCTAGTTGTTGTGCTGAATGTGCCCATGCATCGTCAAGCACACACCCCCTGTGACACCTATAGTTTCTGTATTGGAGGCATGATGAGGTGATGATGATGATGATGATGATGATGATTATGACCAATCAAGCATGAATATTTCTATTCCCTTACCCCTGGACCACTCACTGTTATAGGCTCTCTGACGATTATTATTGAAGAATCACAATGAAGAGGAATTTCCGGAACAAAAAAATGAGTTGAAATATCGAGATGTTCGTTGGTGCTGCAGTGATATTCAAGGTGACTGGAAGAAGAAGTACCAAGGTTCTCGAAAGTAGTGCTGGGTTAGACAGGATGGTCTGTTTCTGTGAGGTCTAACTAATCGTTGTTTTAACGGTCAAATGGTTGAATAGTCCCCATCCTAAGGTCTCAGGATAATGCTCTGGACTTTTCGTACGATTTTTCGTACGATTGAAGCTGCTGAACTTTGATCTGGGCAGAGATGATGAGATGATGTTCTCTATCTCCGATACTCTCAGAACAAGCCTACTGTAGATGTTCTGTATCTAGGACATTATGAGAATAAATGACATAATATTAGTTGTACAGGGCATATCCCCGTTCAACAGTTATATGTTAGATAAGAGTTCCAGAAGTATTTTTAGCAAACTGTTTTGTTCAAAGTCAGAACGTTTCTTAGAGTGGGAGGGAAAGCATTACCTGGTGAATAGATTCGGCATTTGTCTTCAATGTATCATGCCTGAAGTTAAGTCTCATGCTGATGAGCTATGAGCTAGCAGTAGATTTTTACTTCTGTTTGGAGAGGGAACAGTTGACCTTCCTTGTGGGGCAAAATGTGTTTTCTGGACTTCCTCATTGATCAGTGGTGTAGCAAGGGAATGTGGAAAATAGCCCAGTGGGGGGAGGAGGGGGGGGGGAGATAGTAAAGTAATAGTCTCATATAGAGAAATGGAGAGAGTTTGTGGCAGTTAATTGTGTGTGCATGTATGTGAAAGAGAGAGAGAGAGAGAGAGAGAGAGAGAGTAAAGACACCCACAAAGGAAAAGAGAAAGCAATAGTAGAGAATGAGAAATTGGCGAAAGAATACATTATTACATGTTTTCTCCCAAGATATGTATCATCAAATAAGGGGTCCCTCTCCAGTTTTGGATGATTTAGAGATAGGCAAATGTTCCTCTTTCGAATGAAATGGTCTTGTCTATGCCAGTACAGCATTTGACTTCATAAGCAAATATCTTAGAGGTGTATTTTTTGGGTGACAAGGGATCTGATATGTCTCTTTTTCACCGGTCTTTTTGTTATTCAGGCATGATATTTTGGGTCTTTCGTCTATTTTTATTGGCATTTTTAAATCACCTTTGTCCGTCTGATCCAAGAAATGGTTTATAATCGTCAGATCCCTGACTATGACAATGCATGGATGGTCTGTTAACTAATACACCTACTGTAGCACTCTGGTAGTCATTTCCCCTCTGACGTATCAGGGTCTCTTTGTGCCAGTCACATTCCCTAGGTCACTAATCGTGTATTGGATCTGCTTAATTATTTCTTTCTTCTCTGAGAGCGAAATTACTTCTGTAGTGACCTTTTTAAAGTTTGTTTCAGTTCTCTTCGTTCGTGGTGACCTGTTTTGTTTTTTGTTCTCTCATGATGTCACTGTCAATAATCATCTCCGTTGTACATTTTTCCGGACTAACCATCATCTTGTTCCTAGCTGTCTGTGAACCCTAACTCACCGTCCTTTCCTCCCTTTGTGTGCGTACCAATAGATAAACCTACATAGCCTCTCTGCATGGTGCTCACCTCAATTTCTTTATGTGTGAAAGGTTTGTGCGTGTGAGCGAGTGATAAGGTTCTCGTTTGACGAAGGTTTCTGGAATCTCGAGGGTTTATTTTTCTCCCCCCCCCCCTTCTACGTTAAGCAGGGATATGACCATGACAATGGGCAGGAATAAAATGTAGAGTTTTTTTCCCCCCCCATCACATCACCTCATCTCATTCAATCTTGAAGCAATATTTTCTACTTTGTCATGCTGTTGAAGTGAGTTCAAGTTTTGCCATCTCCACAGACCTACTTGTGTGCCCCAGTGACTAAAGTAAACACCTATAGAGAATGGGCGCTGGGGCTGCTTAACGTAGAAATCCATGGCTAGGTACAAGACTCCGGCAGACTCCAAACTGCAAAATGACGTTTATTGGAGTCTTGCATCTAGCCATGGATTTAGACCTTTTGCTTTAAAAAAAACAAACTTCTTATCCTGTGGATTATTGACCTCTTAAACCCTTTCCTTCTAAGACATGGATATTTCAACTGCTTCAAAAATACACTCTTTATTTTCTCAAGAGGTCTTGTACTTCTCCCCTTGTGGTCTCAGGTTGATTCTGTCTTCTTTTTTAAATAAAATTATTGAGATTTCCCACTTACCAACAACAGTATGGAAGGTTTCCAGGCATGGTCTTATTGGTTTTATCTGTGATATTTTTCTCCCTGTTTCCCCTGGCTATACTGTACAGTTGACTTTCTCTCCCCTCATATAGGTATATGTATGTATGCATAATAACATATTCACTCTCATAAACTTGAAAAGACAACTTGTTTTGAGCAACAGTTTTTCTTTTTTTTTTTAAAGTCCCAGTGGCATGAAGCACTCTTGCACAATTTGGGTTGGATCATTCTTTTTAATTCCTGCTTGTAAACCATTACCAGGTAGAGAGTATGGCTCTAGTATCGGGGGATTCCCTTTTTGTCTAACTGGTCGTTCTTTGTGTGACAGGTTTAAGCAAGCATGCTTTGTTTATGAATGGACAAGGTAGTAACTGACTGAAGTTTTGTAGAGTTACTGTTTTATCTGTTGTTTCAACAGCATGGATTCTCTGTTCACTATGTTTATTTCGTTTTTTTGTTGGTTCTTTTTTATTAATGCATCCGTATCTATAGCGGAGGAAGGTGAATGTCAACTAACTTTTTTTGTTTTGTTTTCCTGTTTCTTTACGTCTTCAGAAGTATTGAATGATAGTCGAATTTAAAGTTATGAAAGCTTTGTCTCAACATGACAATTACAGATGTTTTGTAAAGCAAGTTTTTATAAAGTTAACGAATAATTATACATTATTGAAAATAAAGATGTACAGACTTTACAATGTGCAAAGCCCATATATAATGAATCACAGCAATTTTCCATCAGTTTACATTTCCAGTAAGTTCCATGTCATCCATATAAACTTAGAACAAGATAAATTGAAACAATCAGGGATACCAGGACTGGAATATGATTTAAGCAAGATGGACTTTGAGTTGATTTAGGCTGCTTT
Organism: Aplysia californica; assembly: GCF_000002075.1. Classification (NCBI taxonomy): domain Eukaryota; kingdom Metazoa; phylum Mollusca; class Gastropoda; order Aplysiida; family Aplysiidae; genus Aplysia; species Aplysia californica. The sequence goes on from NW_004797423.1 coordinate 1,073,215, forward strand.
ATTCACTTTGATGTTGTGTTTCAATTGTGTGAACATGTGACAGTAGGTCTGTCTATGTTGAGCTGATTGTGTATGGGTAAGAAAAGGAAAGGAGAATTCTTATTGAATGACCCTACTCCATGATTGATAAGTCAAAGAACTATTTGGTTGGAGGGGACCTGTATTTTTAAAATATGTATTAAACACTGTTGATTGAAAGCTTGCCTTTTGTTTTGATGAAAGTCATTTGAAATATTGCTGCTCTTAAATTGTTCTTATATTTTGTTGGTCATTCGTTTTCTTGTTTCTTTCTCTTGGTTATGATGTACATTATTGATGTAGAGCGCCTAGATTATTATTATCATCATTATTATTATTTATTATTATTGTTATTATTGCTATTATTGCTATTATTATTGTTGTTATTATTGCTATTATTGCTATTATTATTATTGTTACTATGATGACGGTGATTGTTATTATAACATGTACTTCTTGTTTAAAAAATAGTCATAGTTGTTTTGATCATTGTGACTAACAAGAATCAAGGGCATATATATCCATATCTGTTTCGACTATGCTGTGATGATCAGAGTATAGATATTAGTAGAGTGTGTTATAAATGCCCCTGGTAAAATCTAGTTCTGGTGCAGCGCACAATTCTTGTAGTGGTGCTTTGTGGCTCTGGATTTCAAGTTTCTGCCAAAAGAAGAATGTTTTATGCTCTGTGCCTGCAAACCTGTCCCCCCAGTTCTGGTCCTGATCTGTAAAATTATCCCAATTTTTTTGCTGCTTTTTTACCTCATACATAGTTGAAATTTTAGTTTGTTTTGTCTTGAAATTCCATGGCATCTTCATAGAGATCCTGAAGCTGAGATAGATTTTTAGTTGAGTGCATAGCTTCATGACTGTGAAAAGAGCTACTTTAATCTGGTGCTTTGGAATATTAGCAAGTTACCTTTTTCATTTCATACGGTCATCGTAGTTGCATTAATAAGACAACATATTGTCACATATGCCTATGTTCAGTTTTTATGGTATGCGGCACTGATTAATTTTGTTACCAGTTGTTGTTTTTTTTCAGGGCTCTCTTTTTCGCTTCTGACATCTGATAAATGAGTTATGATTTGTTATGAGACATTTCAAAACATTATTAGCCATTCTTCACATATTTATAATTTATAACTATATTTTTCTTGTCCTTTACATTTTGTGTGTGGATGGTTGGCGGGTGCTCTGGTGTGGTCTTCTTCCCCTTTCCTATCAAACATCTGTCATCTTTATCTCCCCTCCTTCTTTTTTGTGTTTGTTACTCTCTTGTAACACCTCTAGTCTTCGGCACTTGTATGACCTTATTGTGTTGCAAGTTCCGTAAAACATTTACTGAAACTAAAAACATCTTTTGTGTGTTAGTTCTGCTTTTTCTTTCTTTTTATCTGGAGGTCATTGCTTTTTCCTGAAAGGGGAGACGATTAGATTCTATGGCTTGAAGGTAGACTACAAAAGTCTGAGTGAATAAGGAAGTGCTAGCTTGGACAAAAGCTTAGGATCACATTCCTACCTTAGCTCTGAATCTCTTTCACTTTCCTGCAATTCTGTGTCTGAGATTTACACCTATGAAGAAATGAATTGTTGGTCCTTGATTTCGTCCACAGAAACATCAAGCAGTGGGCTTCAAGTGCGCAACTGCCCCAGGGGCCAAATACCTGTGGCGCTGTGCTGTGGAGCAGCAACTTTTCTTCACGTAAGCTTGCATTTTGTCTGTGCTTTTGTCTGTGTGGAAGAGAGGATGTGGGAGGGAAGTGTGTGTGTGCATGTGTGTGTGTGTGTGTATGTGTGTGTGTGTTTGTATGTGTGTGCGTACGTGTGTGTGTGCGTGTTTGTGTGTGTGTGCGTGCGTGTGTGTGTGGGTGTGTTTGTGTGTGTGTGCGTATGTGTGCGTGTGCGTGCGTGCGTGTATGTGTGTGTGTGTACATGGTGAAACACCAAACCAATGTGCCAGGGTCTAGACAATAAAGATGTATCTTATTTTATCTATATATTTTTTGGCTGCAACACTTTTGGAGTGTCATTTCCTCGTTGTTACGTCTATACGTCTAATACTGACAGATTACACCAGTGATCTGATAAAAGTATGCTTAGAATGAAATGAAAGTCCCACTGATCTTCTGATATCATGATATGGTCATCATTGCTAAATTGAAAACAAAGTGGGATATTTCTTTGGTTTCTTTAATTTCAATCTGTCGTTTTAAGTTGACGACATTTTATTAGTTTGGTTCTGTAGCACTTGACAAAGTAGAATTGCTTTTCTTGGTTTAAATGGCTGAGTTTTAGTTAAAAAAGTACCGACGTGCATAGATAACAAGATTGCGAAAAACTTGAAATCACAGATAGCTCATACAATTTACCTTTACCCGACCGATATCTCTTTCATTTTTCGTTTTCGTTTAACCCAAATTATGGATGCGTCTACTCATTTTTGTCAGTACCCGAAGTGTTTGAATTATCCGTGCCCGACTAGTTTTACAGAAAGTGTTCAGCTTTTACATGAGGGTAGCACAGACTTGTAAGCATAGACTAACCAAGGGGAACATGCGTTTGTATAATTGTGATTTGTTTCCACTTCCCAGATTGTCCTCCTCTGCCACAGTTCCCAAAATTCGGTCTGGGGGATCGATTTTCTCCAGAGGATCCAAATTTCGATTCAGGTATTTATGTCTCTCCGATAAAAACTTATTTAGTATTCCCTAGTATTCCTGCAGTTTCTTCTTCTTTGGCATCACCAACTTCCCAAACTAGACAGTGACATGGAGTTTATTGCCAGCGAGGGTTTAAAAAATGTTTACATGTTTAGTGTACAGTTGTGTTCTCACCAGTTTGAGAGGATTGTGATATGTGCTTGATTTATGTATCGCCTTTGACAATTTGTTCCCATGTAGATAACAGCATGAGGTGTTATTCTATTTTTGGCAAATCAAGTAATAATAATAATAAATGACATTTATATAGCGCTCAACCCCGAATAAAGTACACAGGCTCTGAGCGCTTTGCAATACAGTACAACGTACAACAGTAACATAAAACGTGTTCAGAATAAAGAAATTTCTTCCAAATGAAATAAATTCCTCAGTTGTCTGTTGTGCATGCTGTAAGAACCCTTTATTAGAGTAAAGGGGGAAAAAACCAATGTTCTTTTGACACATGAAATCGAAATTGTCCAAGATGGCCACCCATTGTTGAGGAGAAATGTAATTGTCTAAGGCAGGTGAATATCTTGGATAGTGTCATTGTAATATGGAATATAGAAAAACCCAAGGGGGAATTAGGAAGTTATGTTTGTTCAGGTGATCGTCTTCTACAGGTGGCCATTAGAATAGATTCAGCTGGTTGTTTCTGTTTGGGTAACTGCTATCTTAAATGTGTATTCAGCTTTCCCATTGAGGCCCAGAGGTTGAGTTGAGTAAAAGTTTAGATGGCTCTCTATAGAAAAGGTGGATTATTTTTCCCCAATTTGCAAGGAGTACTGTTTTTGAAAGACAGCCTGTAAACTTTACTAGTTCTTTGAAAGGAATTGCAAGCATGAACTGATGAAAATTTTGTTTTCTAAATGTGAGGCGTGTGGACAACATGACTTACTTCTCGCAGCCTGCGAATGGAGACATCAGCCAAAAATAGACACCAAATTTGCAGATTTTTAATGGATGCTATTTTCTTCAACTTTAACATGTCTTTTATCAGTTCATAAGATAAAATGTACAAACCCCACAGATGATTTATTGTATCTATCTGTGGCCATAGAGCTAAAATCCGAGCGTCAACTCATTGTGCCAGCACGCCTCACAAATGTAGTTTTATTTCAACGTTTGTAGTTTTGAATATATTGTCCGAGTGAGCTGTGTCTTTGCCATATATAGCATGTGGAGGTATCAGAAATCTAATGTCAGTAGCTAATGGACTGTGTCTTACCTTGATCTTGACCGAAATGATTCCCCTGGATGTTTTACATGTGAGTTGTGTTTTTATCTGCGCATGCGTTGTGTGACTAACTTTGCTGGCCATGTTGTCTTTACCAGTGGAAGATGCCAGAATGAGGCATACGAGGCCAGTGAGAACATTGGGAGAACAGAGCCACCTTTTGCCAGGTAGTATTTAGTCATCGTCATAGGCAAATCATCTTTATATTATATTCTTCAATAGTTTGGGCCTCAGAATTTCGGCCTTGCAGCTTTTTAGTTAGAAATAGAAATATTTGTTTTCTTGATATCATTCACATCTTAAGACATACACACATACATGAATACACACTCACACACACACACACACACACACACGCACGCACACACACAATTAAAGAATAATGGCAGGTATTGGTCATAGAACCTTTATATGCATAACTGTACTGTGAATATTAAAATATGAAAAGGATACTTAAAAGTATGTCATAAGAAGAAAAAATGTTACACCCAATTTAGGGCCTGTGGAGTCTGTTGTAGTTGTTTTATTTATTCTAACTTGTCTGCTTCTTCTCAGAACATCGTCTTTGCCAAACTTTGGAAAGAGAAGTCACCCTAATGACAATAAGAACAACACTATGCGGGATTCCTTGGCGTCGGAAAGCTTCAAAGATGGTAAGCCGGTTACAGAACGTCGAAGCTTTGTGTCTGTTTGCATGTGCAGTGTCTAGAGGGGTCTGTGCCTGTCTTGTCAGGTGATACAGATAAGGCCTTTTTCACAAAATACATTACATCCATTTCTCAACTTGAAGATAAATTATGTGTGCTGTATAACGGGTTTTTCCCCCTGTATGACTTCAATTCACAATTTTTTAAAAATTTGCAAATGTAAGTCGTTCTCGAAATGTTCATGGAACAAATAATATATACTTGATGACTCAAATGGTGAAATAAAATCATTTGTATAAAAACGAAATGAGTAAAACAGGCGGAAAAAGTGCGCGAAAAAACAGCGAGTGCAGTATTTGATATCCAAACTTTTATATGCGACAGGGTTTGTTTTTGGTTTTTAATGATTGGTGGAACACATTAATTACTTCCTGTCATGGAATGGTGCATGCTTGTTACTGAGTGAAAGAAGTCTTTTTTTTTTAAAACCTGGTTAGCTTATCGCTGTAGAAATGGATGGAATGTATTTTGGGACGGGAGTTTTCAAAAATGGTTCCTGTAGATGTACCTACAATTTAAAGGTCACCTTAACCATTAGGGCAATGAGAATATAGTGTCTATAACACTGGGTAAAACTGTTGACAGATCACTTGAGCTTATATTTCGTTGCCTCAGAGCTGTTTTGTCCAAAGTGTACTTAAGTAAAGGCACTTTGGACAAAATAGTGCTGAGTTGACAATTTGCCTGTCTTCTGTAGTTTTTCTTCTGTCTTGTCCCCTGTGTCTGTGCTCACGTAGAATAGAAGAAAAATAGCATTTACGTATTTATCCGCCAATATAGAGTCCATAGAGAAAATTATCATATATGAATATCATCATGTATATGATGCAACTTTAAATTTCTATGTCAAAGCTTCAAAGTCACCCTGTGTCTTTATCCATGAGATCTATAGAATCAGATTTTTTAAAACTCAGTGAAGGCTGACCAAGAGAATAGACTCTTTGGGTCTGAGACTACTGATGAAAATCAGGTTAGGTTAAAAAAAAGCAAAACAACTTTGTTTTGGTTTCGTTTGAAGTGGGGATAATAATGAAAAATCCACTAATAAAGGTGTTGGTTGGTGCTTGCCGTGAGAAAGTTGGCGTGTCTTACCAGATGAACATATCGACAGCTCAGTGTAAGAAGACATCTGTCATACGTCACTTTTCAAAATGGCGCATGGCGAAGTCTTATACCTAGCAGTGGATATGATTTCACCAAAATTCTGGCTGTTAAGTCTACCTTTACTTTGTTTTTTCTGCGCATGCGTCCTGTACACGATGATATACTGTACATCCAGCCAGTAGCAATGTTGGGAAGAAGTGGGTTCTGTCAAAGGGAAGGAATGAGAGTTGCATCCTGCTTGGATTCAGAGGAACGGACTGAAATGAGGACACATGCTGCTCACTAATTGACACTACTACTTCGCTTCTGATTATTATTAATAACAGCAAATTGTTATGAACAAGCACTAAAATTTAGAAACAGCTTACTAATAAGTTTGAGCAGATCGTCAATAGTCTGTAAGAAAGTATCACAGAAAATAATAGAAAGGTCCCGCTGTTTTAAAAAGTAAATTCAGCTTTCTGTCTTGGTGGATGTATGTTTCTTTAGCTGTTCTTACAGTGTTGACTCTTTCATTCTTTTGTTAATTAATTCTACATTTTAGATAGAGAGCTAGTGCACTTACATTGAAATGAAAAAGATTTGCTTTTGCTGTCTGTGTTAAAATAACTTAAAATGAGTTAAATTTTCAGAGTTGAATGTCACTTGAGGTTTTTGTGAAGAAGTTTAACAAGTTAAGTTCTTCAGTGGGTGGTTGGCGGGTGCTCTGGTGTGGTTTGCTTCTTCTTTCCTATCAAACATCTATCGTCCTTATCTCTCCTCCTTCTTTTTTGTGTTTGTTGCTCTCTTATAACACCTCTAATCTTTGGCACTTATATGACTTTATTGTGTTGCAAGTGCCGTAAAACACTTACTAAAACTAAAACTAAGTTGTTAAAGAACATTTCTTTCACTTTCAGTATCAGTCTCCACAGAATATGGGTCATGCTTATGAAGATGTTTGCATCATATATTTGAGAGAGATTCTCTCCCTTTCTCTATACCCTCTCTTGTTTCCTTTATACACACCTCTAGACGGCCTTTTGTAGCATAGAAATAAAGCACACATACGTAACACATCCTAGTTTGACTAGTTTGACAATACATGTGACTGGATGGAAGAGTTTCCAATGCTCATCTTATCCTGTCGTTGTGAATATGTATAAACTTTAAGTCTGGAAAGACTTCAGCTAAGTCACTCTTTTTTATTTTTCTCTCTCCTCTGTTGTCTGCTCTATAGATCGCAGAAAGTTTAATGGTAAGTGTGACATCACTGGTATAAGCTACAAGTTTCCCCATATTTTTACTTTAGCAGAGAATCAAATGCCAAATATTCAAAGTGATGGAAGCTTGTTTTTTTTAATTTTTAAATTTTGGTCTTTTTATTTTTATATCTCAGCACAGCATTTGGAATGAACACAGTAATGATTTTGCTGATTTTTTTGTTTTATGTCACTCTTAAAAAGTTCTGAGGATGGCCCAAAGTCTTACTCATTCTGTTTTGTTTTCAAGCATTACCAATGACATCTAAATGGTTAATGAGTTTGATGTTTATTAATATTTTTATACATGTTTAAGAAACAAAAATTAGTTTTTCTGACTAGTTTTTTTTTAATACGTAGAAGGGATTATGCAACTTGGGAATGAGGCTCTGACAAATTATTTAGTGAATATTTGGGGTAAAGTTCAAACTAGTGTTCATTGACTCTAAAATATATCAGATGATTTGATTTCTTGACTGTCTCCTTTTGCAGTAACTGTTATTTACTGAGAAAAATGTGAGGTGATAAGCGTTCATTAACTGTTTCCCTTATACCTTTGCATGTGCCAAGTCTGTCACAAACTTTCATTCACTTACAGTGTATCTTGCATCGGGCAAAAATAAGGAAGGTAATTTCCGTCTTGACTGGTGTGCTTTCTACTACCTGTGCACACCATCAGTTTTGGTTGTCCTGGTCCTGAGACCCAGTTTTCACTTTTTCTCCCTCGTGATTTTTTTTGTCACACGTGTATATTTAATGTAGCATTTAGTTATTTTTGTTCAGCTTAGGTGAATGGGTATTGCTGTTTGTGAAGCAAATATTTTTCCCTTGCATACTTTTTTGTAAAAGAATGTTTTTTTCTTGTGAAAACCATTTCAGTGTATGAATGGAACAAAAAATTTTATGGACTTGTATTTTCATAATTTCTCTTTTAGTGATTCTGTTTCGTATCAAGTTTATCTTTGAATAGTGACGTTTCAACTGATTCTTCTTTTTTTTACTCAGTTTTTGCTGCTTGCTGTGGTTTTTTTGTTTTTTTTATTGATTTTTAAGTGAAACAGATTCAAGGTTCTTCATTCTAAAAAACTACATAAATATTTATTTTTAAACTTCGAGTTCCTCCTTTGTGGCTGTGCATGAATGTTCATTATGCGAGCTGGCAGTTTTAGATTTCTGTGAATGGTACAGTGACTGTTGTGGTAGTAAGTCCTATCATGCTGTTTACTATAAGTGGCACCGTAAAAAAAAAAAAGGCTGACATCCAAAATTCAGGACTTGGTTTGGCTTTGAGTGGGATAGTCAGCAGTCCTGCCAGCCTTATGGAACTTGCACATCCGTGGAATTGTTAAATATGTGACCTGAGTTTTCTTTTGCATAGAAGAGATTGAGAGCTGATGTAGGCTTATGAGGAAATTACAGTATCCCTTTCCCGAGCCAAAAAAACAACCCCCCCCCCCCCCCCCCCCCCAAATCAGAGTGATGAGAGGATGTATGCATTGTTTCCCCTCTGACATACAATGTTATGTTCTTCGTACAATGCTGTGTACTGTGTATGTACAATGCTGTGTTCTGTGGAAGAAACACTGTGTTCTGTGTACGTACAATGCTGTGTTCTGTGGAAGGAACACTGTGTTCTGTGTACTGTTTACATACAATGCTGTGTTCTGTGGAAGGAACATTGTGTACTGTGTACGCACAATGCTGTGTTCTGTAGAAGGTACACTGTTTACTGTGTACGTACAATGCTGTGTTGTGTGGAAGGTACACTGTTTACTGTGTACTGTCTACGTACAATGTTGTGTACTGTATACGTACGATGCTGTGTTCTGTGAAAGGAACACTGTGTATTGTGTACTGTGTACGTACAATGCTGTGTTTTGTGGAAGGTACACTGTTTACTGTGTACTATCTACGTACAATGTTGTGTACTGTATACGTACAATGCTGTGTTGTGTGGAAGGAACACTGTGTTCCTCTCTGTTGGACATTGCTGTGACCAGTCCCAAATACTTGCTCCTCTTCTAGCGAGAATCTTGTTGGGCACCAACTTGCATATGGCTCAGCTTCTGATAGGAAAGAGTGTCAGTTTGGTAATAATCCTATGCATGATGCCCACAACTGCATAAGGCTAGGAAGGATAGGGGGAACACTTGCCTAGGGGGATCCTGTTGATAAGAGGCTGTTTGTCTCCGGCTTCCCCCAAAAGTATTGTCCTTATGTTGTCTTTTGCTACCAATTTAATGTTTATTTTTTAAAAATAAATACATGGATGGTTGGCGGGTGCTCTGGTGTGGTTTGCTTCTTCTTTCCTATCAAACATCTGTCGTCTTTTCTCTCCTCCTTTTTTGTGTTTGTTACTCTCTTGTAACACCTCTAATCTTCAGCACTTATATGACCTTATTGTGTCGCAAGTACCGTAAAACACTTACTAAAACTAAAAGTAAAGGAAAAAAACACCGAAACAATTAGTCGAAATTGTCCCAGACAGCCACCCACAGTTTAGAAAAGTGTTTGGCGAGTGCGGTGCTCTGTTGTGGTCTGTGCTTTTTTTCCTATCAAACATCTGCCTTCCTGATCTCTCCTCCTTTTTTTTTCTTTTGTTACTCTTGTAACACCTCTAATCTTCAGCACCTATGTGATCTTATTATGTTGCAACTGCCAGAAAAACTCTCACCTAAACTAAAACTAAACAGAAATGGGCTCAGTGTACCAGAGGAGTTTAAAGACACAGGCCTTTTCTTGAAAGCTTTTGTTGAATTGAAAGTTACATCACATACACGTGAGATATACGTCACTGCTTTTGACACAGAATGTTTTCATTGAGTGACCCTTTACCCTCTTCACAAACCGTACCCACACCTCACCCACCCTACCCTTCACATACCCTTATACTCTGCTGGGATGGAATCAGCCTAAAATGCTTTAAAAAAAAAAAAAGAAGAAATGTTACGTTCAATATGCATGTCATTGCTGCGTATTGTATTGAAAGATCTTGTTCGACGTATCATGGTTCCATCTCTGATTTTCATACACGTATTTACTCCTTGAATTGATTGACCAGTGCTTTTTCACACCTGCAATCGTTTGATGTGATTGGGTTTTGGCATCCTATCTTATTATACATTGAGAAGTTACACATGCTGCCAACGAAAAAAAGCTGAGTGAGGAGTTATGTGAACTGCACCACATTTTATTGTGGAAATAAAAGCGAAAGTGTGATCCTTCACCTTTTGGTTGTGTTCTGCATTCCTAGTACTGTACTTCAGATAGAATGTTTCTGGTAGTAAAAAAATAATAATGAGAACAAATTATTACTTTTTGGAGGTAAGCGTTGAACTTGTCTCAGAAATTATATATGCGGGTGGTTGGAGGTGCAACTGGTAAATCCTATCCCCCCC
>NW_004797423.1:1083963-1100833 GCF_000002075.1 Aplysia californica
CCCCTCCCCCTCCAATCTGTTGCTGTCTACCTTGCCCCCCACCCCATCTGTTTCTGTCTATCGTGCTTTTTCCTTGCACAAAATGACATTTGTCGTGTGTCGATGTGCCTCTCTCTTAGAGCAGGTCCGACTGTATTTTGATATACTTTTACGTGATGTGTTAAACTATTTTTGCTGTTAACACGCTTGTTATTTTATTTGCTTTGTTATCTCGTGTCAGCTGTTCTTTTCCTTTGACTTTGAAGAATCACAAGGTTTGCATGATATTTTTCCCCCCATCCCTAATTTCGACTGTACTGTGTAAAACACCGTCATACATCATTTTTCAAAAGAGCGTATGTTGGAGTTTTACACCAAGCAGTCAGATTGTGTCACGACGCGGTAGATCAGGTGCTCCTCAATTTTTAGGCATTTGCAGTTATTGGTATCATCTTAAAGTTTGTTCATTTGCCCTTTCTTTTGATGAAAAAAACCCAATCTATCTTGAATCGAAGTCAAGACATTTGTGATTGAAGGAGGTGGGGGTCGCCTGGTATCAGAGGTAGAATAAGTGAGAAAATGGCTGTCAAAGTCTAACTTCCAAAGCTTGATTGTTCTTGGAAACTGCTGACATATATATTTTTTGTGCCTTTGACCAGTGTTTTTCAGTAAAATCTACTTAGGAATGTATTCCCAAATGGACATAAAAAGGTGTTGAGCCCCCCCCCACCAAAAAAACCAAATTCAATAAAAAATTACCCAACAGGCAGAAAAATGTATATTTCTCTAATTTTATTTTGACAAGCGCCTGATTTCACCAGGATGCCACACATTTGTGTTTTCAGGTGTGAACAAAGTCGAGACTGTTTTATGTAGACCCAACTGGTTGCTTTACTATGATAGTTTTCTTTTCAGTGACGTTTCTGCGGTTGCTTTGTACACCAGCTTCGTAGCGCCCAAGTGTTCAGAGATTTTACAGCTGGTTTTTTTTGTGGTGTTTCTGCAGAAGATTGATCAACAGCATTTACAGTGTGCTGTGCCTGCGAAAGTCATGAGTGTCGCTTGTCCATTTGTCGCAACCGTTAGCTGACAATGTAGAATACACATTGCTTTCAGTTGTTGACCAGTTAGCTTCATGAGCACCTTAAATCGATACTTGTCCTTTTTTTCAATCTACTTGCTTGATTGGTATTTTAAGAAGTTAACGAAGAATTGCTTCTAGTTGAAAAATGTCGACCTAGCTCACCTCAAGAAGGTTAAGCCCTCTCTGAAGTTCGAGTGAATTAGAGTAGTCTTAGTAACAAGAAACAATTAAACAACTGTGAGGCGTGATGACAAAATAACCCCCCCGGGCGGTGCCACTGACTGAAGTATTTTTAGGCCATTCCCAAAGGGGGGACATTAACATGTTCTTATGCACAGTAGAATTGTAAATGGGATGATTCACCAATGTCATGCTCATAACTGTGTCTGAACTGCAAGAAGGAACTGCTGCTTTTTCTTTCCTAATCCTTATTATCGTCATTTTTCTTCTACTTCTTTTGTATGTTTGTCACACTCTTGTGATCTGCTATTTCCGGGGTGCCTTGACAGTTGAAGCAGACTTTGTGCTGTTGAATCTAGAGAGGTGAGCAGAGTAAGCCTGATTCCCTGTATGGACTTCTCTGTTGACATCCACCCCATGGCTCTCATTTGACCGTATACAGTTGCTAGCGCCATAAAAAATCTACTAAAACTATTTTTAAAAACCTGACAAACTTCTCGCAATCCACAAATGGAGATATTGGCCAAAAACTGACACTAGGGTCAAATTTGTAGATTTTCTATTGATGACATATTCTTTAAACATAACAAGTCTTTTATTAGTTCATGCTTATAAATTGTAAAAACTTCACCAATAAACTATAAATGTGACATATCTATTTCCATGGGTCTCAAATCTGAGAAGTAACTCATTTTGTCAGCACGCTTCACAATTTATTGTTCTGCTTTTTTGACTCGGGCAGCTGATTAGGGCTTGTGTTTCAGTGTTGTTGTAACATTCGATTGTAGCCAAGGGTGTGGAAAAGAGTTGACTCTGGGAAGTACGTGAACTGTGAGACAGGAATCTTGGGTAGCTGACAGCTGATGTGTGTGGTCCTTCATGCCTGCGTGCGACAAAATATTTTGTACAACTAGGGTTTCAAATTTACCATTTCGTATCATCTTTCATGGAATGTGGGTGGTTGGTTGGTGCTCTGGTGTAGTTTTTTCCTTCTTTCCTATCAAAAATCTGTTGTCCTTATCTCCCCTTCTTCTTTCCTATCAAACATCTATCTCCCTTATCTCCCCTCCTTCTTTCCTATCAAACATCTATCTCCCTTATCTCCCCTTCTTCTTTCCTATCAAACACCTATCTCCCTTATCTCCCCTCCTTCTTTCCTATCAAATATCTATCTCCCTTATCTCCCCTTCTTCTTTCCTATCAAACATCTGTCGTCCTTATCTCCCCTTCTTCTTTCCTATCAAAAACCTATCTCCCTTATCTCCCCTTCTTCTTTCCTATCAAATATCTATCTCCCTTATCTCCCCTTCTTCTTTCCTATCAAAAACCTATCTCCCTTATCTCCCCTTCTTCTTTCCTATCAAATATCTATCTCCCTTATCTCCCCTTCTTCTTTCCTATCAAATATCTATCGTCCTTATCTCCTCCTTTTTTTGTGTATGTTACTCTCTTGTAGCACTTCTATTCTTCGGCTCTTATATGATCTTTCATGAACTTATCCGGGTGGTTGGAGGGTGCCACTTGTAGGTCCTAATTTCATTCTTCCCTCTCTTTTTTTTTTTTTGGTCTTTCTTCCTTTTTCCCCTTCACTAAATAACAATTATTTATTGTTATGGTGTGTTTCTCTTTACTCAAGCGAGTGGGTGGCGGGCGGGCGCTCTGGTGTGGTTTTGCTTCTTCTTTCCTATCAAAAACTACCGTCCTTCTCTCTCCTCCTCCATTTTTGCGTTTGTTACTCTCTTGTAACACCTCTAATCTTTTGGCGCTCGTTTGACCTTATGCAGTTGCCAGCGCCGTAAAACCTCTACTGAAACTAAACTCTCCTCCTCCATTTCTGTGTTTGTTACTCTCTTGTAACACCTCTAATTTTTGGCTCTTATATGACCTTATTGTGTTGCAAGTGCCGTAGAACTTTGACTAAAACTAAAACTTCCTCAAGCGAACATGTGCGTGTCTCTTCACTCAAACGAGCAATCATGAACGTATTTCAGAGGCAGCTGTTGATGTCCCTCACATCATGGTCAACAATGACTCGACGGTGGTCAAGGACGGACCTCAGGTCTCTGCGCCGCTGGCTCAGGCAGAGCCGTTTGAGGAGAAGGTGCAACAGGTGACGGTGAGCAGCGTGAGCCGGGCCGCGCCCCCACAGGAGCCCAAGGAGAACGGACAGGTGGGCAGGATTGTTTGTTTATTGTTGGTTTGTTTGTTTGTTAGGACTGGTTCCAGAGAAATACCTGGTTTTGATGAATTCTCCTCTGAATCAATAAGAACAACATAAATTCTCCTCTGGTTCGATATAACAACACGAATTCTTCTCTGGTTCGATATAACAACATGAATTCTTCTCTGGTTCGATATAACAACATGAATTCTTCTCTGGTTCGATATAACAACATGAATTCTTCTCTGGTTCGATATAACAACATGAATTCTCCTACTGTCTTTTTATGGTTGAGTTCTTGTCTATGAAGTCTCTTATTGTCTTTTTATTGCTGTGTTTTCCTTTGTGTTTGTTACTCTCTTGTAACGTCTCTGGTCTTCAGCACTTATACGACCTCATCTTGTTGCAAGGGCCATACAATTCTTACTAAAACAAAACGTAGAAGAACTCAGTCAAGCCTACGTAATTCTGTAACGTACGTTGTCTGTGCAGGATGTAGGGGGTCTGCCTGACTTTCTTCCATCTTCCATTTCTTTCATATGAACATGTTTTCTTTAGTGTGGGTTGTTGGGTTTTTTTTGGGTTCAGCACGGTATAACCAGTGTGTTTCTGTCTTCCTCTCATTGACCTCCTTAAAAATGAGATGTGCAGTTTTTCAGAATACTTTCATTAGCTCTTCAATCAGTTTCAGAGTGTGTCTTGTATGGTTTGCTCCTTCTTTCCTTTTCAAACATCTATCTTCCGTTTCCCCTCCTTCTTTTATGTGTTTGTTTCTCTTTTGTAACGCCCCTAATCTTCGGCATTTATATGACCTTAATGTGTTGCAAGTGCAGTAAAACTCCTTCTAAAACTATGTGCCTTGCTTCTTCCTTGCACTATATAATGGTGGTTATAGTGTCGATATGCTTCTCTTTACTTGTGAGTGGCTGGCGGGTGCTCTGGTGTGGTTTGCTTCTTCTTTCCAATTAAAAACTATTGTCCTTTTCTCTCTTCCTCCTTTTTTGTGTTATAACTCCTCTAATCTTTGGCACTTACATAACCTTATTGTGTTGCAAGTACCGGAAAACTCCTACTAAAACTAAGTGTCTTGCTTCTTCCTTTTTCTATATCACGACCTCTGTGCTTTCTTGTCGGAACCCCCCGAGGCGCTGCCACTGACTGAAGTATCTTTAGACCATTCCCAAAGGGGGGACATTTCTCGTTCGTGCACAGTAGAATTATAAATGGGCTTATTCATCAATGTCACGCTCATAACTGTGCCTGATCTACAACAGGGAACTACTGTTTTTTTCTTTCCTAATCCTTATTATTGTCATTTTTCCTCTACTTCTTTTGTATGTTTGTCACACTCTTGTGACCCACTATTTCCGGAGTGCTTTGATAGTCGAAGCAGACTTTGTGCTGTTGAGGCTAGAGAGGTGAGCAGAGTAAGCCTGATTTCCCGTTGGGACTTCTCTGTTGACATCCACCCCTTGGTGCTCCTATGACCGTATGCAGTTTCGAGCGCTTTAAAACCTCTTCTAAAAAGAATTGTTTAAAAAGAAGAAAATAGATCGTCCTTCTCTCTCCTCCTTTTAATTGTGTTTGTTACTCTCTTGTAACTCCTGATGTTCGGCATTTATATGATCTTAATTAATGTGTTGCAAGTGCTGTAAAACTTTTACTAAAACCTAAACTTCTCTTTACTTACTAAAAAAGTGGGTAGTTGATGGGTGCTCTGGTATGGTTTGCTTCTTCTTTCCTATCAAACATCTATCGTCCTTATCTCCCCTTCTTCTTTTTTATGTTTGTTACTCTCTTGTAACACCTCTAATCTTCTGACGTTCATATGACGTTATGCAGTTGCGAGTGCCGTAAAGCCTCTACTAAAACTAAAACTAAAACTCCACCCCCACCATTGGAACAGATCGTCAAGGACAGGGCTGGGGTCCTGGAGACCAGTATCGACGAGACGCTGCCCTACGAGCCAAACCGAACCTTTGAGGACTCGGACGAGGAGGAGAACGATGCCAGCAAGCCAGACCTGGACGACCAGATCAAGAAGTTGGAGGAGGAGATGGTCCAGCCCAGCATGCAGAAGGACTTGAACCTGCCGTCCCCCGCAGCCGCGGCGACGGCTCCCAGCAAGACGTCCGGTGGCAAATCGTCGTCGGGCGTGTGCGGGAAGGCCGTGCTGCTGTCCCTGGTGCTAGTGCTGCTGCTGTCAATGCTCATGTTCTACCTTGTGTTCTTCAGCCCCATCAAGCATCCCCTGCTCTCCAATCTCAGGCAGCATCTGCAGTTTTTGGAGCCCGTTCGAGATTTTGTGGGGCAGAAGGCGTCTCTTGTTGGTAGCTACTTCAAGAAGTAAGCGTCTTCTAGCCTGTCAGCTGTGTGTGTGTGTGTGTGTGTGTGCGTGTGTGTGTGGATGGTTTTTGAAGTGGGGGGGGGGTAGGGAAGGGTTGGGTGGGGAAGAATGTTTTTTTGTTGGTGTTCTTTTTTCTAGTTTTTTGTTTGTTTTTGTTCTTGTTTTATTTTTTGTTTTTATTCAATGGATTCTGTACATCCTGCAACCTCAATGCCAAGCGAAAGAATATGAATGGTTTTACTGCATATCTCTGTCCACACATGTCATCTTCGTTGTGATCACTCATGTAGTTTTTACATTATATTTTCTATTGTGAAATCAGTTCATGGATGCTGTGTGGAGTACGTCACAAGTTAACACCTGTCCGATGTGATGCGTCCTGTCTGGTCACTCGTGTTTTAGCGGGACCTAGGCCTGCCACTGGCAGTCATTTATGTGCGTGTATACAGCTCTGAGGAAGCTCATCAGAAGAAAAACATTTTCTAAATCGATTTTTTTTTTCATATCTCAAAAGATTTGTTTTATTGAATTAAGATGCAACTGGAATATTTTTTTAAAATGTATAGCTCTTTAAAGGGTGTGGGGGTCAAAAGGATATGTTTTGAGAAAGACAGTACAGTAAATACAATTTTTAATGTTGAGATTATATAGAGAGCGAAGTAAGAGATGTGCTGGTCTTCTATATCCTTCTCCTGCTACAATATTCTTTTGTTTTCCAAGAAAGACAGTAAAAACGAAGGTCAGTTGGGATTTGCATGAAAATTAGTTCTCTTCAAGAGTGAACTGTTTCAGATTTGTGCGAATTAGGAATGTATAAGTCTGCAAAACATTTTCTCCTAAAAAGATTTTGTATAGAATTATTGAGCAAAGTCCTTTGTAAGAAAGATGTAGAAATTGTTTACCTTGCAATACGGCACTTTATAAATCTTCATAAATGAAGTCCTAGGTTTATATTTGTCATTGTCAAGACATAGCCACCTTCAGCTTCCGATGGGTTTTCTCTCACAAGAGTGCACTCCGCACTTAGGTGTGAATTCAGAAACCACTACGTTCACTGGCCAGATCTTCTGGCGGAAAAATGAAGAACATGCACAGTCGGGTGGTTTTGGGCGGGCAGTGTTGTGCAACACCTTTGATGCTACATGCTGGACATGTGTTAACATTACTGTATCATTTTTTTCTAACAGGTAATTCATATTCCAGCCGAAACAAAAATATTATGTTCTTACGAGATTGTTCATGGTAATAGCTTCTGTTCGTTTTTCTACTTTTCATCGCTTAAAGGTGTACATTCTATGGGTGTCTGTAATTTGGTGATCCTGGTTCCCCATTGGTAGAAAAAAGTTATGGTGCTGTAGAGTCTACATCTTTTTTCTCTCCTTTAGTATCGAATAGTGCATGTAAATCGTTTGAGACTTGTAACATTCCCAGCCTCAGCTAAGAAGAATTGAGAAATATTTCCCCTTTTTTAAATTTTATTAAAGGCACAGTTGTTTTTTTAACCTGCATAATACAACTTGTGTGTTCTGCCAGGGTGTGTGTTTGTGTACAATGGTAGTATCTTTTTAAAAAATTGGTAACCTGTAGATTCAAATTAAAGTTGTTGATGAAAACATAAGTCTTCTTGAATGGCATTAACGAAAGCTGTTGAAGTTTGTGGGGGTTTTTTGCCTTGACCCTCCATACTGTTGCAACTAGAAATTCGCATTTGTTGTGTCTTTGTTGAAAATGGGGAACCAGTGATTAGACTTTTGGAGATTTTAATGAATCACTGAGACACGATAAGCCTCTGAAATGAACAATTTCTGCTCCAACTTTCTTTAGTATTTATTACTTTTACAGACTTGTAAGAGATTTTGTTCTGAAATTTTTTTTCTTTTGTCATGTAAAACAAACTGGTGCTGTAGTCATACTTAAACCAATAGTGAATTCAACTGCACCCCTTAGACCAAATGTCCTGAGTGGTTCCGACAAACTTTCACCTTGTTGTTTTGTTGACTTTTCCCCCTCCCTATGTTTGGAATGCTGGTTTTGTTTTTACGGAGGGAAAATACACATGAAATACCACATTGTATGGATCCGCTCTGGAAAATCTGGATGGCATTGACGACCAGTACCATGTATACATAGAATAATTTGTCAGTATTGTTCCACAAGTGCTCCAGTCAGTTTGGGTAGTTTTGCCACATATTTAAAGAAAAAAACGATCAGCGAAATCAGAGCTGTGATTAAGAACTAGGAAGGAAATAGCAAGACAAACTGAAACAATATATCGTAAGATGCTCCTGGACTTCTTTATTTGTATACCTTTTTTTATAGAAAGTCCCAGAAACTGATCCGGCAGATTGTGGAGTGACCCTGACGACATGATGCTACATATATATATATACACAATATTACACCAATACGGACATTTCTAGAATATGGCCGTTGCGCGGCATCCTGTTTTTGTTGAGCATGGGTTTTTAACGTCTCTTTCATGAAGACGTCCCTTGTGACCATCCACCACAACGCTTGGCATGATTTGTGAATCGGAGCTCTCGAACCGCTCTGCCACTGTAATGTGTGATTAGTGTTGTGATGGGCGTTGGGTAGCAAGCTGATGTTTTCTCATTTCTGAGTTCATATGCCATAAAAGTGAAAGGATTTGCTATTGCCTCATCTCATATTAAATAGTTAACTCATTATTCTACTGAACAAAACAATAACTGTATAGATCCATATAGTGAAATAAGTCAGTTTCTAAAGCAATATCATTTTGGTGTAGCTCTAGAAACAAAGCCGTCAAGTTACTCGGAGCTTATTTTTTGTCAAATTTGATATTCGTGTCACAGCTTCCTAATTCCCCCCTCCTTTTTTGTTTGTTTTGTCATCATTGAAGTATGAACAATGCAGATCAGTTTACTGGATATAGAAATGGGAAGGAACAACTGTTTTATTTCTTGTATGTTTTGTTACTATTATAATAAAGATCAATTATGTTTCCTTTGTCCAGAAAACTGATGGAGAAAATCACATTTACTGAGATCTTTTCAACTTGCTTTTGGTTGTTTTTGTATGTTTTTATTTTGTACTAGAATAAACATTTGTAGTCTCTTTTTGAAGACAAAGATACTCTAAGAATCTCATTTATTGTAACGAACTGTATGATTTTGATACGGAGTTGTGGCATGACACTTTGTCAGTTTGTCTGCATTTCTGAGTTTACCTTTTCTCTTTTATGGATTGTGCCATCTTTATACACTTTCGTGATGAGCACAATCTACCCAAATTTCGTCTTTTCGGGGAAAGTTACATTTCATGCGGCAGCATCCTTTTACATGTATGGCAGGTGTCTGATCTGATCCAACGTTTGGGCTTTAACTAATCTTGTTGGACAACGAAACCAAGGTCTATTTGGGAAGTTGTGTGATTGCACATTGAACGATTTGGAAAGATGATATTGTTTGCACTGAAATTACAGACAGAGAGATGTGGACTTTTGGTCATTGTCCCATAAAGATGTCCTTTTCTCGTAGTTCACTATCTGAAAAAAATTAAGAAAGCTTGTCAGCGAATCTTTGGGTTCAGGTTTGTCATCTGCCATGTGAGTAGCGTTATGCCTCAAAGTTTTTGTTTTTCTCTAGTTTCTTTCTGTAAGGGAACAAAGAACTTAATCTTTCTTCCACCTGGACCTCTGGTTTCATTTTAAAGTTTTATTTATAACCCAAAAGATGTTGAATTTGAAACAGCTCTCTGTCTCTCATGTGGTGTTTGAAACAGAATATTTCATTTTATATGTATCAAGTTGTTGTGAGAGAAGCACTTTCACCTGTTTTGTGACGAGACAAGAAATGCATAAACTGATCTCATGTCTGTAAAAAACGAAAGAGGGGAAAAAGTAAAAAAAAAAACTCACAAAAACACAAATATTTATTATTTTTAATTTTGATTTTATAGATAGCCTTCTCTGCAGACTATGTCTTCAATGTAAACGTTATATTTACACTTACCTTTTCAGCTTATTTTTAGCATAAAGCTGTTGTCTTTGTATGATACTACTGGCTTCACTTTCCTCTCCAAGAACAATGTTCCTTGCTTGTAGTCTGCTGCATGTCTCTTGTGGTCTCATTGACATGCACATAGCGACAAAATTTCTATATTGTCCTTGTTGCTCTCAGCCTATTGTGTAAAAGGAGGTGGGGAGAAAAGAGGGGCGAGGGGGGGAGGGGGAGGGAGCGTGTTGGAAAGAAGGGAGTGTTAATGAACCCGAATGACGGCAGACATCAATTTTGTCAAAGTTTACGGCTTTTCGGTTTGCTGTTGCAGCATTTGTCTTTTGATATCTTCACCATGAGAGGAAATACTCTTTTCTCTTTTGTTCAGAATCTTTCAGAAATATTTTATAGTACATAAAGTGTTTAGGAAAATATATATACTCTGAAGGTGAAAAAAAAAATGGAACCACTTTTTTTGTAGGTCTTGAAATGCTGAAATAAAGTACTATTTGCTTCAACTGAAAGCTGTCGGTCTTGGAATTGTAGTGTAGCATGGTTCAGAGTAGGAGTGGGTTCTTCTCAACAAGCGATGAGGTTGAGGGCAATGTTACATTAAGCATTCCAGTCAAAATTCCAATGCCATAATTCAGACTTCAGCATGGTGACATTTCCTCACAGAATTGTTTATCATGATTGAATTCCCTTTGTTTAATTTCCCGGGAGGGAGGGAGAGACCGGTGTCTGGGGTGTATTGGTTAGGCTCTTTGCTGTTGCAAGCTGAAGGTGCCAGTTCAGTTGTGGAGTGGGGACTCCCTGCTGGGGCAGCATGTCCCACTGGGCCAGGGTTGGCATTTAAAGGCAGCCCTGAAACAGTTTGCCTCGAAATGAGGGGAATTGTATTGAAGGGGGTGTAAAGCATTTACAGTGAAGGAGGCAGGGAGGGAGGGAGGGGTCCACTGAAACCAGCAGCTTGCAGCAAAACTAGAAGTGGGAGTGGAGTGTAAAGATGTGCCAGTGTGTTCTGTAGAATACTCTACTGCACGGGTGTCAGGCTCATCGGCTGAGAGGGGGGAGGGAGGGAGGGAGGTGGGGGGGGGGGGGCAGACTCGGACTGCACCAGGATACAGGCCAAACTGGGTCAACACTCTTTGACAGTGGAAAACATAACATTTTTCTAAAACAATGATAGGAATCAAAATGTACAAAAGTTAAAATATTTGGTTACAAATAGAAGTATACCAATTTTCGATCTCTTGCCAGTTTGTCAGAGCTGGATATTTGGCATCTCTTCTAATCTTGGCAACGTGTTCGTGTACCTTTGGAGTACAATTCTGTGTTTTTGTTTATGCAGATTCTCAGAATGAGCCTCCCAGAAATTGTCCCGCGGGCCGATAATAATTATACTCTGTGGGTCGGACGCAGCCCGTAAGCCTTGAGTTTGACACCCGTGTTCTGCATGATTATGTCTCTCTTGTACATGTACATAGATGTAGCTGTGTATTGTCTGTACTCAGTGTGTGGTCACTGTTTCTCATCCCTCAGGCCTTTGGAGTGTTTCACGTCGTCTTTCTTTCGCGGGGATGAGATTTTACATGTGATCTATCAGACAGAGGAAGTTTGCAATAAAGATTCTGTCATTTCTCTGCATGTAAATATTTTTGACGATTTATTCAAATTTTGACTCTTATGAGCAGTTATTTTGATTTTATTCTCTCCCCCCTAAAAATTGGTATGCGAAGAGGAATTTTTTGTGTGTGGATTTAAAGAAGACAAAAAAAAAAAATGAATTGAAATTACAGCTTCCTTGACTCTTTTATGAATTTACATGATTGAATCTTTCATTTCATTATACAACAGATAGTTTGCTTTAGCATTCGTGTAGTTTTCATTTTCTGTCAATGCAAATTTTACCCTTGATGATTGTAGGCATAGATTGCGAGATGTTCATGCAGGTTGTTCTATTCAGGCCACAACTGTAGGCAAATTCAACTGATGTCAGTATCAATAAAGAGAAAGCTTGAAAGTCCAGGAACATTTGCCCTGTTGGTTTTAAAACTATGTGTACCTTTGTACTATACTCTCATAAATCTATGAACAGACGCAGCCACTGCAGCAGAGACTGTTACTCTCAATTGGACAATACAGCTGTCCCCGTGGTTTTATGCACCCCGCATAATTTAGCAAAATTTGGTCATTTTTTGCATAATTTCTTATTATTTTCCTTTATCATTCTTTGTTAAAATTAACAGAATCGCATAATTCCACATTTTTGGGCTCATAATTTCAGAATTTTTTTTGCATAAAACTGCGGGGACAGATACAGTAACTGCAGACGCTAATCTAACCTCGTCATCAAGTGCCTGATCTGCGACAGACATTGGCGATCATGCTTCTCCGTTCATATTCCTTTGTTTGTATACTCTAAAAAAAAGCTACATTATCCTGATCTGTCTCTGTTACTCATCTGTTTAGCCTGTCCAAGTAGTGTTGTTCTCGGCCTACCCCGGCCTCGTTTGCCTTCAATTTTGCCAGTAAGTGACAGCTACATGTTTAAGGCCTTTATTTCTGTTTAGGTGTCCCAGAAACTGCATTTGTCTTTTCCTGATTGTTTTTATCAGCGAGCAGATGGTGACCTGACAACAGCTGAAGCAACCTGTCCCCATCATTTTATGCAAGAAAAATTCTGAAATTATACAATTCTGTTAATTTTAACAAAGAATGATAAAGGAAAATAATCAGAAATTATGCAAAAATGATCAAATTTTGCTAAATTATTCGGAGTGCATAAAACCATGGGGACAGAGCAACTGCTGAATGCAGATCCATGGCCACAGGTGACCGAGGAGCGTTGATAGCCTAGTAGTTAGGCTGCCGGACTCGTAACCGTGAGATCGCGGGTTGGGCGGTTCGAGCCTCAGCTCGGTCTGACTCTGACATTGTGTCCTTGGGAAAGGCATTTTACACGAATTTCCCTCTTAGCTCGGTCCTTTTGGAGATGGACGTTAAAACCCGGAGGTCCTGCCTCTTACCTAACAGTGTTGATAGGGGCGTGAAACTTATACCATCTCACCATTTCACAGGGGACTGACGGGTTGTGCCGATGTTTCATCTTTACTTCCCGGCCAAACAGTATGAGTGTCTGTGGTGCAGCTGTTAGGCTGTTTGCCTTGCACACACATGGCATAAGTTTGGTTCGGAGGGGGGGGGGGGAGTTGGTGGAGTGTGAGGCATGGTTATTTTTGTGTGTACTATCTTCATCTTTTTGTTCTGATGATGTTTCCCATACTTGATTTTGGGGAGGGGGGGGGGGGTAAAATACTTACAATCAGTTATTTACAAACTATGCTTTCTTTTTCCAGATCCTGGTTCTTTTCCTTAAAAAACACTACCTCTGTCATTGTTGTGTTTTGGATGTAAGTTTATTTACAGTGCAAGTACAGTCAAAATTTTCCAAGATGGCCACCCACTGTCGGGGAGAAATGTGTGGCATCGTGGTGAAATCAGGTGCTCGTCAAATAATCAAATCCAAGATATCGACATTTTTCCTCCAGTTTGACAATATTTTTTCTAATTTTTGTTTTTTGGCTCAACACCTTTTATATCCAAACAAAAACACATTTCCATATATAAATTTTTTCAGAAAAAGGTTGATTAAAGGCACAAAATATGCAATTTTTCAGTTTTAAAGGACTCTGAAGCTATTGAAGTTACCGAAATTTGGCGGTATTTTTCTCGCAGATTTTATCACTGATACCAGGCGACCCCACCTCCTTCAATCGTAAATATCTTGACTTACATATATTCAAGATAGATGAGTATTTTTTTCATTGAAAGCAAGGCAATTGAATAAGCTTTTAATTGATTCCGTTAACCTGTCCCCGTGGTTTTATGCACCCCGCTTAATTTAGCAAAATTCGATTTTTTTTTTTCTTCAAAATTTCTGATTATTTTCATGTATCATTATTTGTTAAAATTAACAGAATCTCATAATTTCACATTTTTGGCTCAGTTTACACAATTTCAGAATTTTTCTTTCATAAAGCGATGGGGACAGATTAACGCCAGATGCCCAAAAATTGATGAGCGCCTGATTCCACCGTGTCGTGACATAAATGTGATTGATTTAGATCGTCTTGGACAGTCATTGTGGTATTTCAAAAAGCAAAGGTGGGAGTGGGGAGTGGTCATTTGTACAGGGGACTGTCTGGGACAGGTGGCCGTTAGAGCAGGTTCACCTGAATCTGAACTTCAGTGATACTTACTTTACTTTACTTTACTTTTTTCTTCTGCTTGTACCGGTGTGTGTCGCGGGGAGACACAGGCGTCTGTCTGCAGCAAGGCGAGTGGCCTGTAGGAGGGACATCCCGTGAGCTCTGAGGGTGTCTGCCACAGATTCACTCCATCGTCGCCTTGGTCTTCCTCTGGCTCTCCATCCAGAATATTTAAAGTTGTATGCTCTCAGAGCTGGATGGTTTGAGGGCAACCGCGTGAGGTGTCCGAACCACTTGACCTTTTGTTTTTCAATGTGTGGTAGGACTGGTGTTGCTCCTGGTGTCCCTTATGAGTTCATTTTTTATTTTGTCTCTTCTTGTTTCGTTGACCGCTCTTCTTAAGCTTTTCATCTCGCATGTGACCAGTTTCCTCTGGTACTTCAGTGATACCAGTTTCAAACTCGCTGATTGGCGTTCATATGACCTTGTGCAGTTGCGAACGCCTTAAAAAACCTCTACTAAAACAAACAACAACAACTCGCTGAGACACAGAACGACGACCGACTTGATACTGACGTGTATTAGAATCTGCTAGACGTATCAGTGATCAGGTAAATGCTGTCCCATGAATAAACCTATGATCAAAAATGTCTTTACGTATTATAATTTAGTATCTCATCACCAGAGAGAGGGGGGGGGGGGGGGGGTTCTCGTTCGAATTCCGGGTAGCGACGGAAAAATTATCTTCTCTAAAATTGTCTCCTTTCACCTCCTTTCCTGCTCTCCAACAATGTTCTGTCGTCTGCTTTCGTCTCCACTTTCTGCCCCGCCCCCTCACCTCCTTTGCCCCCTCCTCTGGGCTCCTGACTCTTTCTGCAGCTTTTCTACTGCTACTCCTTGGCTCCTTACTGCTGTCTTTCAGCCGCACCCCTCATCTTCTTGTACGAAAGATCTGCACGTAGCCTTCTCGGACGAGGGCGAAAATCTTGGAGGTCACGTGTACAAGTTGCGCATGTTAAAGATCCCGTAGTGGTCTAAAATCGGCAAGAGTAGGCTTTGGCCGCCACCCGTTCAAAAATCAAAATTTGTTATCAACTAAAAATGTCTTATGTGTCCCGCGCGCTCATATATGGCCTTATGCAGTTGCGAGCGCCGTAAAACACTTACCAAAAAGAGAGAGAGAGAGAGAGAGAGAGAGAGAGTTGACGTGCCCCACACTGGGCGATGTCCTGTTGGATGACATCGAACGCATAACTTACTATCGTCACGGTACTCACAGCGCGTCTCCCTCAAACCTGAACGTGATCGCACGGAAAATATCAAGCAGCGCTTGATTTCTCGACCGAGTCTTCAAACCATCGTTCAATCGTCCAAATTTTGTACAATTTTGTGGTTACACCTAACGATTTATCGTATGGTGTCCAAATCGTCCCGTTTTTGTACAATTTATCGTTACGTGTAACCGGGCCTTTTTATGATGGTATCAAGCGTGGCATCATGTGGAGATCCAGGCGCTCGACGAAATAATCCATGGTGAAGAAACTGACGTTTTTTCCGGCCGTTCAGCAATTTTCGTGGAAATTGTGGCCTGGGCACTTTCCAAGGACACGACAGCTATGGAAGAGAGAGAGAGAGGGTGTGTGTGTGTGTGTGTGTGTGTGTGTGTGTGTGTGTGTGTGTGTGTGTGTGTGTGTCTGCGTGAGTTTGAAAAACAGACAGCCATTTTCTTGATAATTTTATATCTGCCACAGACGCCAGGCGACCTCCACCTCCTTCAAATACATGCAAGTCAACTTGTATTCAAGTTCAAGATAGATGGATGGATAATTATTTAATCGAAAGCAAAAGGCAAATGGTCGCTTTTAAGCACAAAGGGGCTATCCCGAAGAATGCTGTTTTGAGAAAATCGAAGTTGAAGTTTTTGGACCCTTGTTCAGTTTTTTTTTAAAGAGAAGGAGAGGTTTCTCTATAACCAAAAAATGTACACTGTAATTTAATCAAACTTCTCCTATCAGTAGGGCAATGTCCACTCTTCGTATAGCTCAAGAATTCTGGAAACCCCCAAAATCTGGGTCAGCCCGCTTGTCCTTAATAGCGACCAAATTTTGTAAGCTTTAAAATGAAACCAATTATAACTGTATCACATTCAGTAATTTATTTATTTTGGTGTTAAAATGAGCGCAATCTATCTAATAATGTAGCGCTTTCCAACCGGGGAGATATCACCCAACAGTGGGGGATTTGGTAATACAGGGTGCCCTTTGGGGGATCGGGTTTGGTCGGTTTGCTAGCCAGACTGAGGGCGCAAAGCGGCTATCGTGGCGCAAGCCGATCGCGCCCGACTCGTCGCCTTTAAAAAAACCCAAACGCTTTAGTTTTCAGGTGACGTGCGGCGATCGCCCCTGACCCGGAGTTGTTTGTTTTAGTAGTAGAGTCTTTTTCGGCGCTCGCAACTGCATAAGGTTATATGAGCGCCAAGGGGTGGATGTCAACAGAGAAGTTCTTACAGGGAATCAGACTTACTCTGCTCACCTCTCTGGCTTCAACAGCACAAAGTCTGCTTCGACTATCAAAGCACCATGGAAATGGCCGGTCACAAGAGTGTGACAAACATACAAAAGAAGTAGAGGAAAAATGACGATAGTAAGGATTAGGAAAGAAAAAGCAGAAGTTCCTTGCTGCAGTTCAGGCACAGTTATGAGCATGCCATTGATGAATGAGCCCATTTACAATTACAATTCTACTGTGCGTAATACGGGGTGCCCACTACGGCTGGATCGGGCCAATCGCCAGACTCGATCGCCTGAAACTGAAAACAAACACGTTTGTTTTTTATTTTGAGGCGATCGAGTCGGGCGATCGGGCCAATCCCATCCGTAGTGGGCACCCCGTAAAAGTACTCGAGATGTTAATGTCCCCCCCCCCCCCCCC
>NW_004797423.1:1100933-1102033 GCF_000002075.1 Aplysia californica
CAACTGCATAAGGTTATATGAGCGCCAAGGGGTGGATGTCAACAGAGAAGTTCTTACAGGGAATCAGACTTACTCTGCTCACCTCTCTGGCTTCAACAGCACAAAGTCTGCTTCGACTATCAAAGCACCATGGAAATGGCCGGTCACAAGAGTGTGACAAACATACAAAAGAAGTAGAGGAAAAATGACAATAGTAAGGATTAGGAAAGAAAAAGCAGCAGTTCCCTGTTGCAGTTCAGGCACAGTTATGAGCATGCCATTGATGAATCAGCCCATTTACAATTACAATTCTACTGTGCAAAAGAACTCGAGATGTTAATGTCCCCCCCCCCCCCCTTTGGGAATGGCCTAAAGACACTTCAGTCAGTAGCACCGCCCCTGGGGGTAAACCCGGAGTTGTGGAGATTGCCCGGGTATTATCATCGTCCTCACCATTGCCGCAAACACTTTCCACCTTTCTCTATCCTGGGCTAACCTCCTGATGTTATTCCTTGTCTTCCCACTTTTCTGTACATCAATTTCTGTGATTCTTCTCCATGTTACACACGGTCTTCTTCTTGATCTTTTACCCTGTGGATTTGAATCCAGCACTTTCTTTGTTATGCAACTGCTGGACTTTCTGAGAGTATGTCCAATCCATCGCCACCGCCTCCTTCCTAACTCATCTCAGACTGAGCTCTGTCTTATTTTCCTTACACTTCCTCGTTGGTGACCTTGTCTGTCCATCCCATCCTCAGTAACTTTCTTCTTAGATACTTGTACAAACCTTGGTAGTGGGCGGTTGGCGGGTGTTCTGGTGTGGTTTGCTCCTTCTTTCCTATCAAACGTCTATCTTCCTATAATTCTCCCCTCCTTCTTTTTTTGTGTTTGTTACTCCCCCGTAACACCTGTAATCTTCGTGGGTGGTTGGCAGGTGCTCTGGTATGGTTTGCTCCTTTTTTCCTATCAAACATCTATCGTCCTGATGTCTCCTCCTTCTGTTTTATGTTTGTTACTCTCTTGTTACACTTCTAATCTTCGGCACATATATGACCTTATTGTGTTGCAAGTACCGTAAAACTCTTATGACCCCCCACCCCCACACCCCCCCTCGCCCGTTA
>NW_004797423.1:1102222-1102954 GCF_000002075.1 Aplysia californica
CCCCCCGCTTGGAACTTATACATGTAGGTGGGTGGTATGAAGATTTTACCGGAAACAGGTGGCAAAAGTTGGCACGCTATAACTATATATAATATAAGAAAGATGACCAGCCTTGCTCTGGGGAAATAAGCCGATCTATATGATGACATGTTTCTTGGAAAAAATATATTATTTCACGATGGAAGCTTGTCGCAATCGGAGTTTGTATGTTACACTTTGGAAAGGGATATTTCATATTTCAATGACTCTAAAGTCATTGAAGTTATCAAACTTTGGCTGCTATTTTCTCGCTAATTTTACCACTACAATAAGGTGACTCCACCTCTGTTAATCACAAATAGGTCGGCCTCCATTCAAGATAAATGGATTTTTTTTCTTTGAAAGCAAGTAAAATGAACAAGCTTTCAGATGATACCAATAACTCCTCATGCCCAAAAATTGACGAGTGCAATTCCACCGTGTCACGACACAAAAATACGTTTGAAGTTTTCCTTTGATCAAAACTGTACGCTGGAAGAGTCGGCAGCAATGACTGAAACATCAAGTAGCCTACAAGGGTCTGCTCTAGGCCACCTGTGTAAGACAAATCACCTGTACAAACGACCACCTGTGCAAGACAAATCACCTGTACAAACGACCACCTGTATAAGACAATCACCTGTACAAACGACCACCTGTATAAGACAATCACCTGTACAAACGACCACCTGTATAAGACAATCACCTGTACAA
>NW_004797423.1:1103054-1105463 GCF_000002075.1 Aplysia californica
CTTTGGCTGCTATTTTCTCGCTAATTTTACCACTACAATAAGGTGACTCCACCTCTGTTAATCACAAATAGGTCGGCCTCCATTCAAGATAAATGGATTTTTTTTCTTTGAAAGCAAGTAAAATGAACAAGCTTTCAGATGATACCAATAACTCCTCATGCCCAAAAATTGACGAGTGCAATTCCACCGTGTCACGACACAAAAATACGTTTGAAGTTTTCCTTTGATCAAAACTGTACGCTGGAAGAGTCGGCAGCAATGACTGAAACATCAAGTAGCCTACAAGGGTCTGCTCTAGGCCACCTGTGTAAGACAAATCACCTGTACAAACGACCACCTGTGCAAGACAAATCACCTGTACAAACGACCACCTGTATAAGACAATCACCTGTACAAACAGCCACCTGTATAAGACTATCGCCTGTACAAACGGCCACCTGTATTAGACAATCGACTGTACAAACTGGCACCTCACATTTCCTCCTTTGTTTATTCTCTTCATTATATGTAATGTTACTCTGTGAGATGGCCTGATCTACCTGTCTATGACGGCCACTTTTCTTCTCGACAATGGGTGGCCGCCTTAGACAGTTTGGCTGTATATGAACTCATAATACCCATTGCTGTATCAGAGAAGATAAAAAATGGTCGCTTTTAAGGACAAGCGGGCTAACCCAGATTTCGGGGGGTTACCTGAAATCTTGACCTACACCAAACGTGGGCATTGTCCTACCTATAGTATAGGAGAAGTTCGGTTTCATTTGTATTTGCTTGGTTATAGAGAAAAATCTCCTTGTCTTTTAAAGAAACTGAACAAGGGTCCAAAAACGTTACCTTCGATTTTTTCAAAACAGCTTTTTTCAGGATAGCCTCCTTGTGCTTAAAAGCGACCAAATTTAACTTTAGAAAATATTCATCAAGATGTGATCGCATATTTTGGAAGCTCTGTTGTCAAACGTGCAATTTGATTTATCAACCTACAAAAGAAGTAGAAGGAAAATGACGATAGGATTGAAGGATGAAGAAAGAAAAAGCAGCAGTTCCCCCTATGTTGTTCTATCACAGTATGAACATGGCATTGAAAAATCAGCCCATTTCCAAATTTTCTACTGTACAATTCTACTACCTGCAGAAAATCTAGTAGTCTTGTTGATTTCAATAAAAAAATAAGCGGACTTCGTTGTAAAGTTAAAGTTGTTAACGCCTCTAATCCGGACATTTGGGACTGCCTTGTTACTGTTAGAGAGACAACTTCCTGGGCCTTCGGCATATTGTGGAAGGGTGGCCATTCCCTTTCCACGCCGCCTTTACTTTCCCAACTCTACGAAGTCAGGTACCCATTACAGATGGGTGGGCAGGAACCGAGGCTCGAACCCGGACTTTCCGCTTCAGAGACAAGCGCAGGACTTCATTGTAAATTTTTTATTAATTTACCTCTGCCCTTGCCTCTTTGACACAAGCAGCTGGGTGGTTGGTGGGTGTCGCTGGTAGGTCCTACTTCTATTCTTTTCCTTTGCTTTTTCTGTCAGTCTTTCTTACTCTCGCCTCTTAATTATGACTATGACCTTACCGGCACCGGCACCTAAGGTGCAGCGGTTAGATGCTTGGCTGTCACAAGCAGGAGTCCTAAGTTCAGTTCCCGGGTGGGAAAAAGTTTTTATCGAGTATCTCATATATATCTCAGTCGTTCTGTTGGGATGTCGTATCCATTTCAGCTTGGGTTGGTCTAGACAGGCAGAGTCAGAAGCCAGCCACTTGAATTACGTATTTAAATTGTGTTGAGTAAAATTTATAATTGGATGAAATAAAAATGTTGAAGTGATGTACACATAATATAGGCTTATAATGGAAGCTGTGTAAAGCGAAACCTGCAGATCCCCTGGCTTTCCATCTGTTTTGTCCGGTTTTTGGTTGAGATAAGAGAGGTTGTCCAAATAGAATGAAAAAAGTGGAGATTTTATTTTTCATGGGTCGACTATTGTTTTCGGATTAACCGTGTTCTACTTAAGTGGACTCCCCACAGAACATGTTATTTATACAATATGAGACTGCTGTATCAGAGGGTAAAAATATGCATTTAACCTCTAAAACATTTTTCATCAAGATGTGATGGCATATTTTGGGGGCTCTGTTGTCAATCGTGCAATTTGATTCTATGAATAATGAATGAAAGAATGACTGTGTAACTAGCATGAAGCAAGGTCTCTGAATGGCAAAAAGTTTCTGTTCTCCGAACTTTAAAGAGATCGCTGCAGATTTGTCTTACTTTCTACACTGTGATGTCATTGTCTCAATATGTGAGGCATCGTGGTGAAATCAGGCGCTCGTCAAACTAATGAAATCGAAGAAAAGGCTTTTTTCGACCTTTTTGTTAATTTTATCGAATTTTTGCTTTTTGGCTCAACGCCT
>NW_004797423.1:1107454-1109593 GCF_000002075.1 Aplysia californica
ACACACACACACACATACACACACATACACACACACACACGAGCACAAACAAACACACTCACACACATATACACACACATACACACTCATATACATACACATAAACATACATACACACATACATACACATAAACATACACACACATACATACATTTAAACATACACACACACACACACACACACACACACACACACACACACACACACACACACGGTCGTCAGTTGTCAGGTCGAGAGACGCACGCTAACAAAGACGGAAATTGACAACAGCTTGAACTTATTAGTATTATCTAGATCTAGACCTACCAAAAGATGGGAGGGACAGGAACAAACAAACAAGCAAACAAACAAACAAAATGAATGTTTTTTTCTTTATTTTTACATTTAGGTTTAGTTAGGGTTTTACGTTACTTGCGAAATACATTTATTGTCACATATGAAGAGCGAAAGAGTAAGGGTGTTACTAGAGTAATAGAGGGTTTTTTGTTGTTGTTGTTGTTGTTGTTTTTGTTTTTTTTAGTAAGAGTTTTACGGCACTTGCTACACAATAAGGTCATAGAAGTGCCGAAGATTAGAGGTGTTTCAAGAGAGTAACAAACACAAAAAAGGAAGAGGAGAAATAAGGAGGATAATAGATGTTTGATAGGAAAGAAGAAGCAAACCACACCAGAGCACTCGCCAACCACCCACGAAGATTGGGGGTGTTATAGGGGAGTAACAAACACAAAAAAGGAAGAGAAATAAGGACGATAACAGATGTTTGATAGGAAAGAAGGAGCAAACCACACAAGAGCACTTACTTGCCAGGCCAACCAGCCACAGTTAGAGTTTTACGGTACTTGTGGCATACATTCATTGTCACATAAGAAGAGCTGAAGATGAGGGGTATAACTGGAGTGATGTAGACTAATGTAGAGTCTACGTGTACAAAGAGTAAAAGAGAGGGAAAATAATGGACGATGTTGTGATAGAGAAAAGAAGAAGTGAACCGCGTTGGAGCATAAGAAAAAATAATATGCAACCCACCTACATGTAGGCCTACTAGGTCTTCCCATTTAAAGTTTAAAAAAAACAAACACAAAAAAGCTTATCATATACATTTCAATAATGAAAGTTTAATGACACTGATTTTTTTTTTAAAGTCTAAAATTAGGACTTTAAAGCTTTGAATGTGATACACGTAGGCTCATCGTCTTCATGCATACATGATGCATCTAGTGTAACTCACAAAAGTTTTGGGCAGATACAAATATACGGGCATAGAGAGCTTTGTTTGTTTTAGTTTAAGTAAGGTTTTACGACGTTCGCAACTGCATGAGGTGATAATATGAGCGCCAAGGGGTGGATCTCAACAGAGAAGTCCAAACGGGAAATCAGTATCCGTTCAGGCATAGAGCTAGACCTGCAACTATAACATACACGACTTACAGCATTCGTAAATCTGTTTTGATTGTACATTCTTCCTAATTGTCCTTTCAGTTTTCTTCGAACTTTTATGCCAGACCTGAAGCAGACAGCGGCGGTCAAGGTTTTCCTATCGTTACTCAAAATCAATTGGAATTTCTCATTACACGCATAATGAATACTCTTGTGTAGTTAATTTTTGACTGCGGGGAAATATGGAGGGGTTGGGGGTGGGGGGGGTGGTGGATAGAAATGATTGGGTTATCTGTTCTAATGGCATCATTGTATTGTTAATAGATCCAGAACTCTTGTATTTTCATATTCTATCTGTTTCATAATGTTCAACCCTTACCCAATCTACTTGAAACGACTTTGGTCCTCAAATTATTAGGCCAAATTTGAGTTTCATCATAGTTTAATGCATGACAATGTAGTAGGCCTACATCATACGTGTGTAAGATAAACGTTTATAAAATGTATTTCCTTCTCCTGAAAATGATCTCTGCAAATTATTTGAGTTTTATGTTCGGTTAAGAGAGGTTGCTCAAATAGAGGGAAAAATCGGGAAATAAATTATTATTTTTTTATTAACCATTTAACCGTCGGGTTTAAGTGGACTCCGTGGAATTTCTTTGACCTCACCACAAAGTTTGTAAGCGCAGTACACTAATTTTGGTCTTTGCCTCATACCTCAAATATAGAACTGGGTTTCAGTGAAGGTTGGTTCCCTTCTG
>NW_004797423.1:1110413-1112613 GCF_000002075.1 Aplysia californica
CGTTTTTAAAATTTACATCTTGCTTTTGTTACGTAAGGTAGTAATATTATGCGTTTGCAGAATTAAATGGACAGTTTAATAATAATAATAATAGATTGCATTTGTATAGCGCATATCCCCGCTCAACAGCAGGCTCTATGCGCTTTACACTATATTATTACCCCAGCAGACCATAGAACATTCCGAAACATTCTCAGCTTCCCGGGAAGCATACAGTTTAAATCATTATACTGACGTCAACATAAGTTAAGGACCACTTGCACATTTGGCTAAAATTCCCCGAGGATTTCCGTGATGCACGTGGTGGTTTTTGCCCCTTTAGGAAGCTTTGCTGTACGCATTGGTATCCCATTAACACTTTCAGAGCGAAAGATTTTAAAACATTCCTTGCTGTCTTTTTTCGGATTAAAAAAAAAATCAGGGCTGTCTGTCAAGGTGGTCCTTAACTTATGTTGAAGTCTGTATTATAGACGAGATCTAGCCAATGTTGTAGAGAAAATTTCAACAGCAGGACCTTGTCTGCCAGACAGTTTATTAATAAATTATTATAACTTATTTTGTAGATCTACGGTATTTCAAACGCACTCGACATGTCTACAGATTTTCATTTGAACGTAAATTTTGAATCTTGTGTCTTGCAGGCCTCTTGACAGTCCACGTGAAATTGGTGGCTTTTGAGCACAAGGGGGCTATCCCGAAAAATGCTGTTTTGAGAGAATCGAATGTAAAGTATTTGACCTTTTTTTCAGTTTCTTTAAAATACAAGGAGAGCATTCTCTATAAAAACCAAACAAATATACACTCCAAAGACACCAAACTTCTCCTATCTATGGGTAATGCCCCCCTTTTGGTGTAGGTCAAAATTTCTGGAAACCCTCCGAAATCTGGGTCAGCTCGCTTGTCCTTAAAAGCGACCAATTCTGGCATGTAGGCTACTACATGTATATAATAGGCCTACTGTATTTTATATCACTCAGAATTTATACACATTTTTATACCGAGCGGTTGCCCCACTGCTTTTTTCCTGTGTTGGTTCTATCTATCTTGCTTCTTCCCTACACTAATAACGATAAGATTTATAAATATATACATCTTTATTGTCCAGGTTCTGGCTCATTGGTTTTATATATATCTCTCTCTCTCTCTCTCTCTCTCTCTCTCTCTCTCTCTCTCTCTCTCTCTATCTATCTATCTATCTCTGTGTGTCTGTCTCTCTGTCTATCTCTCTGTCTCTCTCGATCGCTCGCTCTCTCTCTCTTTCTCTCCTCTCTCTGAGACACAACATTTAAAGTTAAAATGACAAACATTAAAAAGAGAGAAGCATACAATAAGAAGACTGCTACCCCCTCCCCCCACCCAATCTAGACTATATATATTAACAAACAAAACAAGAAAAAACAAAATTATGATAACTTTTATTATCAGTCTATTGAGCTTACGGCAACCAGCGAAACAGCAAACAAAAAGCTTCTGAACACTAATCATTGTTTCCTGGTTGGTTTTAAGGCCATTATTTTATTTCATGTACTTACCCACAGAAAATGTGTTGGGTTGAAAATTCACACTTTTATTTTTCCGAAAATAAAATAAAAACCAGTCTCAACACTTCAAAGGCTCATTTGCATTTCACATAGTCGTATGTAAACCTCAAGATCACGATTTAAGTCCTGTATACCTCTCAGAACTCACTCCTTTTCTTTGTATGTCCCTCTCAAGTAACACGACCTCTAATCCATGACACTCTTATGACCCAGCTGTGTTGAAAGTGCCGTGCGTAAAACTCTTACTATCACCAAACTAAAGAAACATCCTCCGCATGCGTGCGTATGATTGGGTTTCAAGAAGCTCGACTGATCAGCCTGATTTTCGCTCACAGCCATTTAAAGAAGGCTACCCTGCCCTCCTCGGCGACCTCAGCCCTGGGTTCCCCACCTCGTCCTCGGACCTCGGATGTGCGAGCTTGCTTGCTTGCTGTGCCGTCAGCCGCAGACAAACGTCTATTTAAGAACAACAACGGTGTCTAAAGCACTATTAGGACATAGTCAGGGTCTGTGCACTAGCAGCCATCGAGGTCAGCCTTCGAAACTGCCGGCCATCAGAGCAACAAATAAGACAGATTTGTTCCTGCCTTGCTCACGGTATACTTGACAAGATGTGTGTGTGTGTGTGTGTGTGTGTGTGTGTGTGTGTGTGTGTGTGT
>NW_004797423.1:1113905-1117104 GCF_000002075.1 Aplysia californica
GAAAGTGAAATAAGACTTGGCGTCGAAGTTTATTAAGTTAACCACTCAAAACTCACACTCGACTCGCAGTCACGCGAACGTTTGCTGTCTAGCTCTTCTTACTCTCAGTCTTAATCAATGAATGCGTGTGTAGTATGCACAGCTGGGACAAACACCAGGGCTTTATGAAGTGCAGTAACACGCCCTTGGTGTGTGCGTGTGAGTGTGTGTGTGTATGTGTGTGTGTGCGTGTGTGTGTGTGTGTGTGTGTGTGTGTGTGTGTGTGTGTGTGTGTGTGTGAGCGCGTACGCACGCGCGAGCGCTCATGTTATCATTTCTATTCCGACAATATCAATGTACTCAAACCCTTGGGAAAGGTATTATTAATATTAGGCCTACTCAAATATACTACCAACTTTCCCAAGTCATTTTGCTTTTTGGTGAAGATCTAGGTTGATTTCTGTTTCCCATCGATTTCCTTTCAAAAAAATTATGCTTGCTAATATTTCTATGGTTTATATTTATTTCCATGAACGTTTTCGAATACCGTAAGTATCAAACATCATGTATAGCCTGTACTATAATATATACTGTAATGACTTTGCTTTTTCAAGTTGAAGCTGATTTTGCTGTGGGCTTTGCTATATATGGCAATCACCAACATAGATCTCTCAGGTGTGGATTAGCATAATATCCCGCTTTGCTCTGTCTTGATCCTAACAATAATTATAATAATAGTAATAGCCTGCCGTACTTCCACTACACACACCCTAGGCTTGGGCTGCTGTTGTTTCGTGTGGAAGACTCCGGGGACCAACAAGTACCTATAACAAAACGGGAGGATCCATTGTAAAGAGTGATCGATGTGCTTTTGCTGATTTTAAACATTGCTTTCTGTATCTATAACCATAACATTATACATTTGTATAATTATGTATTCGTGTTGTGCAGTGTGTGCTAAAGGTAAAGTGAACGTCCTCTTTTGACGTTGTGGAGAACTTGCGATTTAATTTGCTGAAATGCTCTATAATAAAAGCCAGCTTTTAAAATATATGCCATGGTCTCTTCTCTTACTCACTTGAATAAAAAAAAACTAGAACTAGATCTAGATCTAGATCTGAAGAAGCAAAACATGTTCCCTTTTTCTGTTTGCTTTCAAAGTGTG
The DNA here is from genome assembly GCF_000002075.1 of Aplysia californica. Classification (NCBI taxonomy): domain Eukaryota; kingdom Metazoa; phylum Mollusca; class Gastropoda; order Aplysiida; family Aplysiidae; genus Aplysia; species Aplysia californica. The sequence goes on from NW_004797423.1 coordinate 1,115,050, forward strand.
TATACCAATTTATATAAGTGTGTGCCTGTCTGTTACTGTTACTTACACTGTGAACGTTAACTCACTGTATTATGATTGGCCTATATAATATTATACGTTATTATACATTTTTTGATGATGATGATGATGATGATGATGATGATGATGATGATGATGATGATATTCACAGTATAACATGGATAGCTCGAATTCGTTGGAACCGACCTCGGTAGTTCGAGGATATCTTACAAAAATAAGGAAGAAGAAATAAAATGGGACCGCAGGCACAGTTCGACAGATGCATGATTCTGAATCTTCTGTGTTCGACATATTCGTGTTATAATATTATATATGAAGCCCATTTTATACATTTGGCGTCCAAAAGAAACTTGAAAATGTATTCATCTAATCATCGTGTTAAAGCCTTGCACTTCCCACTCATGCAGCATACATGATACCAACTTAAAGCTAAATGAATTCTGCGTCATCTGACATTAAATTTCTTCTACGAGTTGCCCGAGATATGGCCACTCAAAATTGACCGTAAAAAATCAGACTTTGCAAAAAGGTGTGAAGTGTGAAATGAAAGAAACGTAAAAGTAAAAGTGTTCGTGCGTGTATTGAATTGAGGTGCACCAACATGGTGGAAGGGGCATCAGCAAGGAGATTAAAAGTAGTTCTAAACTCCTTGGGCATCAGTCACAAATACCACGGAAAACCTGGACTTGACATCAGATTATTTATAACATGTGCTCCTTAGTACAGTATCATTGGTACAGTGGAACTCGGATTCAACGAGGTCGCCGGGCCTGGCCTAAAAATAAAATCTCTTTGAATCCGATTGTTCGGGTTCGTTATAGTTATATAAATAGCAAACATGAGGCTTTTTTTTAGATACCTAATATGTTATTTTGTGTAGGAGCCACTGCTTTCGTGTAGAGCACAAGGCCTGTCAGGGTAAGACGTTGAAGGCAGCTTTTACAACTTGTAAAGGAAATTGCGAATACATGTAGATCTATTGTATTCTGGATGGCGACAATTCAGCTGTCCCCGTAGTTTTATGCACCCCGCATAATTTAGCAAAATTTGATATTTTTTTGCATAATTACTGATTATTTTCCTTTATCATTCTTTGTTAAAATTAACAGAATCGCATAATTTCACATTTTTGGGCTCAGTTTGCATAATGTCAGAATTTTTCTTGCATAAAACGACGGGGACAGATTCAGTTGGCAGTAAAATAGGTCAACCGTTCTGTCGCGATCTTTTAGAAAGTTTTAGGTTGTAAGTGTAAGGTACCGCTCTAGGCTATCATCATCGTGTGCCTTTTACTTTCACTTTCTCAGACATGAGGAATCCTTTGATGCAGCTGTTTATTATTAGGCCTTAGGCCTACATTTAATTACACGCACAGCATCTCTCGCTTTGGTAGAGCGATCCTGCAGAAACAAGTGCTTTACCTCCCGTCAACCGTAACCTGTATTAAATTAGTTAGAAGAATAGAAGTTCCATACTACTATGTCAAGTCAGTTCCGATTGTGGTTTTTTTAAAAAGAAAGCAAATTAAAAAAGGGGCGGGGGAGGGGGGGGACGATGAGAATAACAAAATAAAGCATTGTCTTACTTGTTTTGTTTTTTTCCTACCCCTGGGTTTAGATTAACGTTTAAAAGCTTGCTGGAAACAATAGGCCTTATGGGGGTGCCCATTAGTGCGATCGGGTCGGGTTGGGTTATGTCGGGTCGGGTCGTTTTCTAGTGATTTCAGTGCACACTACAACCACGTCGCGATTTTACCGACGACCTGGAAAGTTAAAGTAAAGAAACCTTTTACTTCAATGGCTTCCAGGGCTCCTTTCCGCACTTCCCTGTAGCAGTGCTGCGGCAGACTGGAATCCCATAAACATGAGTTACATCGATAACTTTCTTTTATTATCTTCTCTAAGTCGATAAGACGCCATTGTTGTCAATAGTTGATGGTATTTCGCGCGGAAATGCCCGATCTTGACATCGCACATGGACACAAGACTCTCTCTCTCTCTCTCTCTCTCTCTCTCTCTCTCTCTCTCTCTCTCTCTC
>NW_004797423.1:1119596-1138868 GCF_000002075.1 Aplysia californica
GCGGCGGCAAAAAACTGAAAATTAATCATCGGGGAGGGGGGAGGGGGAGGGGGGAGTGCGCTTATTCGATACTTTAGACTAGGCCCTACACTGCAACAAAAATCGTTTGGCTCACAATACGTTATACATGTAGTAGTTATTGATAGACGATAGATGACTGATGACACATGCGTGTGTTTCAACAACTAGGCTCTTTTGCACAGCGTGTGCTTAGTAGAGTTCAGTGTACTTTCCAAGAATTTCTCTTTGGCATCAAAGAAACGAAAATGCCTCTCATTTGAAACCAAACTACACATGTATTTTTGATTGAGAACTTCGAATACATTACGCATAACTCGCTCGGTGTCTGTAAATTATGTAGGCCTACAGTGTACTGAAAAATCTCATATATTTGCCTTAACAAACACTCGGATTCAACGAAACAGAAGGCCTGGCATGACGACTTCGTTGAATCCGAGTTCCACTGTATTCTTAACATCATCAAGACGCTGAACAGAATGTTTAGTTTTAATAAGAGTTTTACGGCACTTGCAACACGACCGATAAGGTCTTAAGTGCCGAGGATTAGAGGTGTTACAAGAGAATAACAAACATAAAAAAGAAGGGGGAGAGGTCAAGACGATAGATGTTAGATCCAGGGAAAGAAGGAGCAAACCACACTAGAGCACCGGCCAACAATGAACCACCCACACTGAACAGAAGGAAAATGTTTTCCAAAAAGATGACTAAAAAAATAAAAAATTCTTTTTAATGCGGATAGAACTTGGATTCCAACTTGAAGTAGCTTTTGTGGGCATACACCACGCTCGGACTCATCAGCGCCACAGCTGCCGGCAATTTTCGCCCATTAAAAACCAGGACGCGGATTTATAGGCAGACAGCTTGCTAAACGAACATTGTTGAAAGGAATGAAGGTGTTTTGCGCCCCCATCGTCACCAGCTTGCTGTTTGAAAGCGTTGGCCTCAACATGGTAGGCCTAATTGTAATAGTTTTCTTATAAGTTTTAGTAATAAGAGTTTTACGTCACTTGCAACACAATAAGGTCATTTTTTAAATTTTAGTAGAGGTTTTATTATTTTTTTTAGTAGAGGGTTTTACGGCGCTCGCAACTGCATCAGGCCATATGAGCGCCAAGGGGTCGGTGTTAACAGTATTAACAGAGAAGTCTTTACAGGGAATCAGACATACTCTGCTCACCTCTGTAGCTTCAACAGCACAAGCTCTGCTTCGACTGTCAAGGCATCCCGGAAATAATGGGTCACAACAGTGGTGACAAACATACAAAAGAAGTAAAGGAAAATGACAATAGTAAGGATTAGGAAAGAAAATGCAGCAGTTCCCTGTTGTAGATCAGGCACAGTTATGAGGGTGACATGATGAATCAGCCCATTTACAATTCTACTGTGCTTGAACGAGAAATGTCCCCCCTTTGGGAATGGGCTAAAGACACTTCAGTCAGTGGCACTGCCCCGGGGGATAAGTATAAGTAGAGGTTTTACGGCGCTCGCAACTGCATAAGGTCATGTGAGCGCCAGAAGATCAGAGGCGTTACAAGAGAGTAACAAACATATAAAAGGAGGAGGGGTCAGGACGAAAGATGTTTGGTAGGAAAGAAGGAGCACACACCAGAGTACCCGCCAACCACCCACACATGGTAATTGGTTTCCAACTCAAATGATGAACAGAGCACGGCTTGCAAGGCCGATGCCCTATTTAGACAGAGATTGTGATTAGTTTTCTTTTGCGTTTTTGATTTTTGTCTTAATTAAGTTTTACGCCCCCTTCGAAAATTTAAATCACTTTTGGCGGACCACATTTTTGTATCGTGTCTCTGGACCGTGCCTGTCTCTGTCAGAGCCATCTCAGGCTACTGAGAGGAATAACACAACATCCCAGGTTAGTGAGAGGAATAACACAACATCCCAGGTTAGTGAGACTGAGAGGAATAACACAACATCCCATGCTACAGAGAGGAATAACACAACATCCCAGGTTAGTGAGAGGAATAACACAACATCCCAGGTTAGTGAGAGGAATAACACAACATCCCATGCTACAGAGACAGAGAACACAACATCCCAGGTTAGTGAGAGGATAACACAACATCCCAGGTTAGTGAGAGGAAATACACAACATCCCAGGTTAGTGAGAGGATAACACAACATCCCAGGCTACAGAGAGGAAATACATAACAACCCAGCAGCCAGTCAGTTATGTCAAAGATAGACTTCACTCCCCCCCCCCCCCCTCCAATAAAAACAAAAGAAAACGACAACAACAACAACAAACAAACAATACGTAACAACTAACAAAAATAAAGAATAAATGTAACCCATTCCCATTCGGAAAAATCGAGTGTCTGTTGAGTCTGAAGAAAAGATGTGTTTTTTTGTTGTTGTTTTTTTTACTTCGCTCGCAACTGCATATGGTCATACGAGCGTGCGGGAAATATTAAACTTTTTCAGTTGGTAGGAAATTTTGAATTTTGCCCGGGGTGGGGGGGGGGGGGGGGGACGGCCGACGCCTACTCTTATCAATTTTAGACCACCAAGGGATCTTTAACGTGCGCAACTTGCACACGGGACTTCCGAGATTTTTCGCCCTTGTTCGAGAAGGCTAGGTGTAGAACTTTCCTACCAGAAGATCAGGGGTGTGGCTGAAAGACAGCAGTAAGAAGGAGCAAGGAGTAGCGGTAGAAAGGCTGCAGAAAGAGTCAGGAGCCCAGAGGAGGGGGCAGGGAAAAGAAGGGATGGGGGGGGGGGGGGCAGAAAGTGGAGACGATAGCAGGCGACAGAACATTGCTAGAGAGCAGGAAAAGAGGTGAAAGGAGACAATTTTAGAGAAGAAAATTGTTCGGTCACTACCCGGATAAGAAAGGTTTTTTTTTTACTCAGGATCAGGCGGACAGTGTCACCAACGAAGAAGTAAGTGACAGAGAACAAGACAGCCCAATTGTGTTTCTAAACCGCTGTCTGGGGTCTGTGGTGTAGTTGTTAGGAGCTTATTTGCTGAATGCGGGAGACCCAAGTTCAATTCCAGAGTGGTGAGAATTTGTACCCAGTACATGTACCTTGATCATGATCTTTCTGCTGGAACGATGTATCCTTCTCAGCCCCGTTTGGTGTCGACAGAGTCAAGGCCCACCTAGTAAAGGACTTAGTTTAGTTTAGTTTTAGTAAGAGTTTTACGGCACTTGCAACACAATACGGTCATAAAAGGGCCGAAGATTAGAGGTGTTACAAGAGAGTAACAAACACAAAAAAGGAGGAGAGATAAGGACGATAATAGATGTTTGATAGGAAAGAAGGAGCAAACCACACCAGAGCATCCACCAACCACTCACGTGAGGGACTTAAATTGTGTCGATAGGCAAGCCAAGCGGAGGCAGACCCAAGTCATATTTATGAAAACTTTGAAACATAAAAAAAGCTGATACTTCAGTTGACTATGGGCGAGTTGATGTCAGGGGGGGGATCAACTCATTCGAAGTTCACCTTAACCACCGTTGGGACTTGCAAAGAAAACGAGGAGCACGTACCCGAGAAAAAGATCAACTCAAGTGGGTTCAACGCAAGCAGAGTCGACTGCATTACTTAAGTTTTAGTAAGAATTTTACGGCACTTGCAACACAATACGGTCACATAAGTACCAAAGATTAGAAGTGTTACAAGAAAGTAACAAGCACAAAAAAGGAGATAAGGACGACAGATTTTTTTACAGAAAAGGAGCGAACCACACCAGAGCACCCACCAACCACCCGATCCACATCAGTTTCTGAACCATAGTTTCTCAAGAAAACAAGTTTTCTCCCTTTCGGTAAAAGGAATATCTAATGCAGTCAATACTAGTTCAAAGGTGTCAGTTTCATAAGATATTCAGCATATTGTTCTGCATGGTTATTTTTGCAACCAACAGCAATTCTTGAACAGGGGCAAAAATGGTCGCCTTTTAAGGAATGAACAAGCGGGCTAACCCAGATTTCGGGGGTCCAGAAATCTTGACCAACACCCAAAGTGGGCATTGCCCTACCTATAAATAGAAGTTTGGTTCTATAGGTGTGTATATAATTTGTTTGGTTATATAAAGAAACCTCTTCTAGTCTTATAAAGAAACTGCACAAGGGGCAAAAACTTCGTCTTCGATTTTCTCAAAACAGCATTTTTTAAATTTTTTTTTTTGGGGGGGGGGGGGATAGCCCCCTTGTGCTTTTTAAAAGCGACCAAATAAAAAGTGTTGTTTCCTGGACTCAAAGCTTTCTCCAGACTAGTTCTAGCATTCGCTGTAATCCCGCTCAACACCTGACAGTTTTAGTTTTAGTTTTTTTTAAAAGTTGTACGGTACTTGCAACACAATACGGTCATATAGAATAGAATCTATGTGCCGAAGATTAGTAGAGGTGTTACAATGTCATAAGTGAGTAACAAACACAAAAAAAAGGACGAGAGTTCAGTTTTAGTAAGTGTTTTACAGGACTTGCAACACAAGGTCATATAAGTGCCGAAGAATACAATGTAGATGTGTTACAAGAGAGTAACATACATGTCATGTACTATACACACAAAAAATGAGAGATAAGGACGATAGATGTTTGATAGGAAAAAAGGAGCAAACCACACCACAGCACCCGCCAACCACCCACAAATGTAAAGAAACAGTAAAAAATAAAAAATAATAAATAAATAAAAAAACATTTTAAAAAAAGAAGAAGCTGTCAGTCTCAGTCTCGTCGTGAGCCAAGAATCCAAAACGGCTGCCAAAACTAAAACACAACCCAGAAATAAAGTACGAGGGGGGTTCAAGAAGTTTTTGGTCTATATAATATTAATACACGTATGAAAGAATAAAGATAGAGCTTTGTAACTGAGCACACATACTTTCATTTCTCTACATAGTCACCATGCAGAGTAACGCATTGCTGCCACCTCTTTGAAAACAATGACCCAGAATGGGCTCCTTGCCAGTCTTTCACAGCTTCAATGACGTCCTCGTTGTCATGGAAACGACGTCCTTTCGGTGATTTTTAAAGATTAAGAAACAGCAAAAAGTCTGAAGGGGCTATGTCTGGTGAATGGGTGTGGCAAGATTTCCAAGCCGCATTGTTCTGCTGTCTGGACTGTTTACTGTGCCCAGTGCGCAGAGGCGTTTTCGTGCAGTAGGACGACCCCATTCCACGGAGTTTTCCACGCCTGTTTTTCACCAATTCGGACCGCAGTATTATCAGCAAACCCGAATAGTAGTCCCCTGTGACTGTTTTTCCATTTTCCAGGTACCGGTAGCCAGTCATGATGATACCTTCACAATCCCACAAACACGACAGCATGACCTTTCCACTTGACGGTGTTACCTTTGCCTTCTTCAGTGAGGGAGAAGAAGAGGTTTTCCATTGCATGGAGGACATTTTTTGTTCTGGATCAAAATGATAAATCCATGTTTCATCCATAGTCACCCTGTTTTTTAAGGAAATTTGTGTCATTGGACTCAATTCGAAGGAGTGTTTTGCAGGACTCAACCCTCTGCTTCTTTCGCTCACTTGACAAAAGGCGGGGTACCCACCGCGCAGACACCTTATATTCATGTTAAGACGGTCATGGAGAATCGTTTCAGTTTCAACTGACCCTGCACTGACTCCCGTTTAACTTGAGAGCTGTTTAACAGTTATACGTCGGTCTTGTAAAAACAGTTTCTTTACTATGGGTACATTTTCTTCAGTTATCACAAAGAATGAGCGCCCTTCATCCATCACCGACATGAATCCAGATTTGAATGTTCATACCCAGTATGTCACAGTATTACAAATTACATGTAGCATGTAGTCATGTAGTAGGGGCCTATAACGAGGGCATTTGTCATCATAAACTTGGACCATTTCCTAAAATGTCCAAGGGGAATTTCCTTGCAAGTGTAAAAACTTTATAACTGAGCAAAATTCAACAGGCTCCATGGCACAGCTTGAGCAAAGAAAAACCAAACGTTTTTATGCATGGTTTCATTGAACACGCTGACTAGTGCTTATTATTGTCTGGTGAAATGGTATGGGTTTAACGCCCCTATCAATAAATTAGGTTCTTTAAAGGGGGGGGGGGGGCCTACTACACCCCCAAAGTCAAAATTCGGCTCCAAATCATGGAATTTTAGTTGTAGGCATTTTTAGCTTCCTCAGCCTCCTAGTTTAACGTCCGTCTCCGATAGGACCGAGCCAAGTGGGAAGTTCGTGTAAAGTGCCTTTCCCAAGGACACGACGTCGGACGGAGCTGAGGCTCGAACCCCCGAATCTGCAATCTCCCGATTACGAGTCCGGTAGCCTTACCACTAGGCTACCGACGCCACTTATCATTATTGTCTGTTTGTCCCGAAAATGTGCATGGTGTGTTCCAAAGAAATGGTCTAAAGGCTGGCGAAATTTCATTACTCTACCATGATTCCTTCATACCAGACCAAAGACTTATTGAACCCCCCTCGTAACATCATCAATTATGTCTCAACAAAGACCTATTGGGGGGCTCTCGTGGTCTAGAGGTTAAGGTGTTGATCTTCGCCTCTCATTCTATAGGTCGCGGGTTCGAATCCAGACAGCGACGGAAAATTTTCTTCTCTAAAAATTGTCTCCTTTCATGCTCTCTAACAGTAACAACGTTCTGTCCCCCTCTGGGCTCCTGGCTCTTTCTGCAGCCTTTCTACTGCTACTCTTTAGCTCCTTCTTACTGCCGTCTTTCAATTACACACCTGATCTTATGGTAGGAAAGATCCACACCTAGCCTTCTAAGGCAAGGGCGAAAAATCTCGGAGATCCTGTGTGCAAGTTGCGCACGTTAAAGATCCCTAGGTGGTCTAAAATCGATAATAGTAGGCTTCGGCCGCCACCTGGGAAAAATTCAAAATTTCGTATCAAACTGATAATGTTTAATGTGTCCCACGCGCTCATATGACCTTATGCAGTTGCGAGCGCCGTAAAACACTTACCAAAACACAAACAAAGACCCACAACCCTAAGAAAAAGGAATGTGAAAAGAAGACTTCCAAACTGAACAACAACTTTCAACAAGGGAGCCATGCGGCCTCCCCAGATCCAAAATGCTATGTGGTGATACAGTTAAATCAATTACTCTGTGCTCGAGGCAGAGAATTTTGTTTTATTGAACCAAACAACACGTTGAGCAGATGTGGCTGATTGATTTTTGGAACAGATGGAGATTTTGACCAACAAAATCTTACCACTACACATCAGTTTGTTTGAAATTGCTGTCTCTTAATAACATTTAAGGCCCTTGCAACACAATATACTGAATTAGGTCATATAAGCGGTGAAAATTAGAGGTGATAGTGATACTAGACAGCTAGAAAAACAATTGAAGTCCTGGTTGAAGCAAATTATAGAAGACAACTTATCACGAATATAAGAAAACGACAGGCAAATTTCTTCGGACACACAATATATGCGGAGAGAAGCATTAGAGAATATTGTAACAACAGGAAAGTTTGATGGAAAGAGAGGAAGAGGCAGACAGAGGGAAAAGATACTGGACAAGATGAGCAGCAAGAACAACAGACACCATTGCTGCAGCGCAGGACAGGGTGAAGTGGAGGTCCATGATCGCCCACGCCAGTCGGCAAGGCGCCGGATGATGATGATGAGTGATACTAGAGAGAAACACAGAAGAAAAAGAATGAGGAGGGATAAGAATGATAGAAGAGTGATAGATGTTCAAATCAATGAAAGAAAGAAGAAAGCACACCAGAGCACACAGAAGTTTGGTTGAGGAACAAATCAAGCAAAACTTCATCAATCTTTCATTTCAGAGGCAGAGCTCCAGTATGTACACATATGTTTTATTTCAGCATTTCAAGTATTTATTATGACAAGTCTGACAAATAGGAAAAAACATGACTGCTGCAGATGATAAGTTACCTTCTAAAGTTCTACAGTGAACCTCACATCCAACTAATTTTAATTCATCTGGTTAAATTTCCCAGAGTCAGAGCTACAGGTTTCTGTGTAGGAATTATTAAATGAGAGAGAGAGAGAGAGATATAGAGATATATATAAAGAGAGAACGAGAGAGAGAGAGAGAGAGAGAGAGAGAGAGAGAGAGAGAGAGAGAGAGAGACATCACACTTCCCCCTCTCCTTTCTGACTTTGCCAACATGATACCCTGCAGATGATGATACACCCAAGAATGGGTACAATAGTGTACTACCACGACCAATCAGCCAACATTTGTACTCCGTAATAATATGAGATCGAAAATTGTGACAGACAAAAAAAAAGAGCACACAGGTGCATTGTTTGAACTGCTTACTTAAAGGATTCAATAATTTCAAAGAGCATATTTTATTTAAAGACAAACTAACACATTCTAAACTAGGTAGGCTACACAAAAAAGTTCTGTGTCTCAGATACACTGATGCAAAGAGATAAACCCCCATCCACACATGTATGAGTATGACGAATGAGCAGGCTAACCTTCGAATGTTGCGGCTGAACAAGTTGGGCGGATGGCAAGTAGGCCTATAAATATTCAAGTCGCATCAGCAAGAACTGTTTGCTGCGCATGACTATTTCGTTGAGTCTAAGGGTAATCTAACTCTAAGGTGGTTCAGTTAACAAAAGGTGTTTTGTAGAATGAATTTTTTTTTTTTTTAAAGAGATTTTTTCTTTTGTAGAGTTCTAAATTTGGTCGGGTTAAAAACAGCAGTGGATGTGAGGTTCACTGTACAAATATATCTGAACGACACACACATGCAGAATGAGATGAACAGTGAAATATATGACAAATAGGGAAAGGAATACAAACCACTTTAACACTTTTAAGAATCATCATATTACATGTAAAGAGTGAAATCGATAACTTTCAAAAAACTTTAACAGTGGTTGTTCTCCCGGTCACTGAGGTCCTTAATCTTCAGGCTACATCAAAATAATACAGCATCAGCTGGTTAACCCCCAAACTTTACAGCTTCAACAGAACTACGGTAATTTTCCCACCACCAAATATCGACGGTGTAGACTAATACATTGTGAACGTATGTAATATGTGGCCACAAAATGCCCCTTCCCAGATGACAAGTACGTAAAATTCTCTCTTTACCCCCAAGTAGCGTTTCCATGGCGCCAGAACAAAAAGACCAATCCACGGGAGAGAAATGAGTCGAGTGAACAGAGATTTCCGCGACAGCGGCCTCAACCTGCCCCCATACCACACTGAGTGTAAGAAAAAACTTTTAAATAACGGATAACAGCACTAGGGTACGATAAAAATTTCCAAATAATGCACACTGTTTGCTGTAGACTTTTTTCTAATTACATTACACAGATGAACAACTGCACCCCCCCTCCACCAAGATCGTTGTATCGATGTGTGTATGGAAACTACTGCTCCCAAAAACCATTTTAACAATACAGATCTAAGGTGACTGAAATTCACACTCTCCATGGGAAATAAAGATGGAATCCAGCTTTGTTCGAGAACTTTGGAATCAATATAATCTACTGTCAAAAGCACAACAAAAAAGCTACCTACTTTCATCTCAAGAAAGGTGAGGAATTACAGAGAAAACAAGAAGCATCCCTCCGTGGCACACATAACTGACATGTTCGGGTTTCATTTCTTTTTTTTTTTTTTTCAATCTTCAGTGTTCATTGTTGTAAATGATAGCAAATGACATGCGAGCAAATCTAACTTGTTGAAATGCTGTTTATTGGTGAGCCCGTTGACAAAGGTTCAGTTAGTAGCCGCGTCGGTTCGGTCCGGTCACTTCGCCGCGCCACCGGAGGCGCCCTGAGAAGAGCTCCCTGCAGCAGCCGCTTTCTTCTCTTGCTTCTGACGCATAATCTCCGCATCTCTGTGGAAAAACAGAGGAAGCTCGCGCTTATGTTTGCAGCAAAAAATAGCCCTTTCACAAGTTTAAAAAAGACCTAAAAAATCAAACAAGCAAATACGAGTACATCTGCACGATAATATTCATTATATAAGGTTTTACAGCCCTCACAACTGCATAAGGTCAAATATTTATTTTACACTCGAAAGAAAAAAGCAAGACTGATACACCGAAACAACGGAGAGAGAGAGAGAGAGAGAGAAAGGGAGACAGAAGGGGGGGAGGGGGTTTGTAAAGTGGGACTATCAGAGGCATCTTCTGTAAGTTGCTGTAACTGCCTGCACAAAGACAAATACCCGACCGGAAACTTGCTTACCAATTTTTAAAAAGTACACATTCATCACTTTCCATCATTTTAACTTACAAAACATAGATGTGGCTATCAAAGTCATAAAATGATTTTAATGCCCTGATTGAAATTTTTAAAATAGGATTTTATGTATGAAAAACAAGGGTTCTTGTCTACACAATTTTTTAAATAGCAAAAGTAAAAGAATGGCATTCGACACTGCAAGTCCAAAGCAGCACACGTGAAAAGGTTAGTGATAACAGCAATTTCACTTCCTGGTGTTCACGAAGCAACATGATAACATGAGAAAGAGATGATGCTGAGATGAAAAAAGATCACAAAACAAATATTACTCATTAGACAAAAATATCTCACATGGTAAAAACTTACCGATGTCTTCTTTCTTCTAGAGTCATTCCTTCATCTTTTGTTTTCTTCTGCCCAGCTTGCTTTTTCATATTCTTTTCTCTCGCTTTTTCTCTTTGGTTTCCACCTGGAAAAGTAAGATAAAAGTATATTTAAAACTTTCGGAAGGGTCCCACAGCAGGCAACATACTTTTCTATTTTAAAAAAATATTAAATATAGTCTTTGCAGGAAAACTACTCTATTCCAAGACAGAAAAGACCATTGATCACAATTAGCCTCCAGCCTATACTATTCTATTGCGTACATCTTATGTGACCAATCAGAAGCCTTCTTTCACACTAGCACTGCATTGTTTAGTTTAGTTTTAGTAAAGTTTTACGGCCCTCACAACTGTAGGTCATATGCGCGCCAATGGGGTTGATGTCAACAGAGAAGTTCAAACGGGGAATCAGGCATTCTCTGCTCACATCTCTAGCCTAAACAGCACAAAGGCACCCCGGAAATAGCAGTTCACAAGAGAATGACAAAAGAAGTACAGTGGAAACCATCAGGCCCGGTAATAACAGGGATCGGGTAATAACAGGGATCGGGTAATAACAGGGATCGGGTAATAACGGATTTTTTAAATCCCCGTTTTTTGCTACTCTTTGTCTCTATTAAAAGTTATCGGCAATAACAGGGCCTCATCGGAGCCCAATCGGTTATAGCAGGGACAAAGGCTCGTTAACAATGTGTAAAAAGTAAAGCGAGAGAGAGAGAGAGAGAAACGCAGTGATGGAGCAAGCCCACGCAAGCCACGACCCTACCAGCACACGCAACGGGTGAAGGGAGAGAGGGCTGAGATGTGCTGCAGACTTCGATCTAGCCCTAAGCCTAGCTACACACACGCGTAATGTGCCATGCGCAGGCCTACTAATAACTATAATAATTTTTCATTTCAAGTTTATCTGGTGAAGGAGGGATAGTACCTTTGGGAGGGGGCATATGCCTGAAGCCAGCTAGTTCCCACTTGTGCCTCTCATTGACCCCCCCCCCCCCCCCAAAAAAAAAGAAGGAAAAGAAAGAAAAAAAAAATAAATTTAAACCCTAACATGCAATAATTATTACCAAGTCCAAAACCCCTGTTCGTGGGTACTTGTGGCAAGGAAAACTACAGCTGGATTAGTCCACATATGCTTACTTCCCTTGCATTTCTGATTTAACAGGGATCTGATATATATTCTCTGGTCCCACCATCCCAGTTATATCAGGTTTCCACTGTAGAGGAAAAATGACGATAGTAATAATGAGGAAAGAAAAAGCAGCGGTTCCCCCTATGTTGTTTCTGCACAGTATGATGAGAATGACATTGATAAGTCAGCCCACTTACAATTCTACTGTGCATATGAACATGTTAATATGTGTCACGGTGCGGTGGAATCAGGCTCTCGTCAATTTTAGGGCATATGAAGTTATTGGTATCACCTTAAAGCTTGTCCATTTGCCTTGCTTTTGATGAAAACTATTATATCTATTTATCTTGGACACAAGTCAAGATATTATATTGGGGATTGAAGTAGGGAGTGGCCTGGTTTGAGAGGTTAAAATTAGTGAGAAAATGGCCGCCAAAGTTGAGTTATTTCCTAAGCTTGAGAGCCCGTGGAAACTGAAAATTTACAGCTGTTATGCCTTAAACCAACATTTTTCAGCACAATCCTCACAGAAATGTGTTCTTTAAAGGGCAAGGAAGGTGTCGAGCCCCCCCAAAAAATTCTATAAAAATGCCCAAACCAACTGAAAAATGAGTTTCCTCACTTTGACTTTGACTATTTTGACGAGCGCCCGATTTCACCACGCTGCATCACATCCCCCCCCCCTTGGGAATGGCTTAAAGACACCTCAGTCAGCCGCATTGCCGATGATTGCCCTCGGGGGGCATTGCATTGCTGACACATGCACAAGATAATGATGACAATATACAAAGTTTCTTAGTGCGTGCCGAGGTCAAGAGAGGTCGGTCGGCGGGTGGCTGTTATTGAGCGTGTCTGTGTGTGTGTGTGGGGGGGGGGGGGGTCGTTGGCAGAGACACAGATGTGTCGCAATCAGACCTTTTTTTTTTTATAGTAGAGGGTTTTACGGTGCTCGCAACTGCATCAGGTCATATGAGCTCCAAGGGGTGGGTGTCAACAGAGAAGTCTTTACAGGGAATCTGACTTAGACTGCTCACCTCTCTAGCTTCAACAGCACAAGGTCTGCTTCAACTATCAAGGCACCCCGGAAATAGCAGGTCACAAAAGAGTGACAGACATACAAAAGAAGTAGAGGAAAATGACAATAGAAAGGATCAGGAAAGAAAAAGCAGCAGTTCCCTGTTGTAGATCATGCACAGTTATGAGCGTGACAGGAGTTGGCCCATTTACAATTCTACTAAACAATCAAGTCTGCTCTCCCCTGAACAATAGAAGCTAGTTCAGACATAATACAGAAATGAGCCTTTGCCAGAACCTGGCACTCTTAAACATGTCACAGATCAAAAATTAAAAACTGAAAACTACTTAATTTCAGTTTCAATGCCATGAACAGCATGTAGGTTATTGGTGTTATTTTCATAAAATCGTGTGCAATTATGGCAGCAAAACGAATATTTTGAAGGAAAATTAGATGTTGGATGGTTGTTTTGGGATTCTGACAAGTACAACTTATTATTTAAACTATGATGACTGGAAATCTGTGCTACTGATAAAATTTGAACACCATTGTAAAATTGTTTAAAGTTGCTATATTCTACTACTTTTTATGCCAGTATCAAGCCTTTAAAGAAGAAAAAGAAAATTCCCATCCCATTTTGTGATATAATGTGTAGAATCAGGCGCTTGTCAATTTTTGAGCATCTTGAAATATAGGTATCATCTTAAAGCTTGTTCACTTGCCTTGCTTTAAATGAAAAAATTACCCATCTGTCTTCAACAGAAGTGGAGAAATTTTGGATGGAAGGAGGTGGGGATGACCTGGTTTCAGAGGTACAATTAGTGAGAAAATGGCCGCCAAAGCTTGTGGTAACTTCCAAAGCTAGAGAGTCCTATGTTAAAAAAAAATGAAGAAATGACCAAAATGCACTGAAGTCGTTATCTCCTTTGCTTCCACCCTTAGCCCCACCCATCGGTGTGACAAGCACAGTCAACCAATGCCACCCCTCACTGTCATGTAACAACGATTTGAGGAACTCTTTTCTAAGCTGGCCGTACGATCAGGGCGGTAGGCATAGGTCAAATTAATTTCACACTTCTGGCTTCTGGCTACCCATGAAAGTTTCCGTAATGTCCCGCTACTCGAGCACTTCGGCACTCGGGACATTTCACACCCACACCACCCTGACCATCTGCATCACTCAGGGCTCACATAAATGGGGTAACATCTACCCCCCAAATTGCATACCTACTCTCCTTCCTCGCCTTGCGGCATGGGTTAAGTTTAGAGCCGGCGGAACCAAACTTGCGAGTTTTGTTTCAAATCAGGCTGAGCCGGCAAAGCATCTTCCGTCTTAGACAGGTGTAAAACCCTCAGATGGGAGCAGGTTTTTCTTTCGGCCACCTCTATTCTCACCCGGGGTGAGGATAAGGCAGGCGAGCCTTTTGGCTATTCTCATCCGGTGTGCGTTCACCATAATACCAGTGTAGCGTTCACCATGATACCAGTGACCATTGTCAACAAACATTCCAGCGCTCTTGTGTTGATATCATGAAATTTTGTCTGAGAGAGAGAGAGAGAGAGAGAGAGAGGGAGGGAGGGAGGGAGGGAGGGAGGGAGGGAGGGAGGGAGGGAGAGAGAGAGAGAGAGAGAGAGAGAGAGAGAGAGAGAGAGAGAGAGAGAGAGAGAGAGAGAGAGAAATTAGCATAACAAATTCAATTTCTAGATCTAAAGATTTTTTTTTTATGTCTGAATTTCAGAGATACTTCAGTTGTCGTTGGGGCAACGTTCCTGGACTATACTTCTAGAAAACCTATTTTGCATTTAGTCACCCAGCAAAAACTAAAAGGGAGTGTATATATAGACCCGGTAACCTAGAACAAAGTCATGAAGTATACAGACCCGGTAGGGGAAATCTTTTGTGATTTCGGAAAGTTCAGCGCCCTCTTGGCCTAGATCTAGACAGTTAGTAGACATAAATCATAGATCTAGTTTCGAGGCCTAGATCTAAATGAAGATTGTGAATGTCTTTTCGATGAACTATCGTTTTTCTTCCATTTTGGAGTTGGAGGAATCAATTTTAATTTTTAAACAATTTGAAGAAAAGAACAATGTCAAAATTTCAATCAAGCAAACACCCTCTCTATTTCTCTGTCTCTCTCCCCTCTTTTTTGCCTGCCTCTCTCTCTCTATGTATCGC
The DNA here is from genome assembly GCF_000002075.1 of Aplysia californica. Taxonomy (NCBI): domain Eukaryota; kingdom Metazoa; phylum Mollusca; class Gastropoda; order Aplysiida; family Aplysiidae; genus Aplysia; species Aplysia californica. The sequence continues at coordinate 1,134,496 of NW_004797423.1, forward strand.
TCGTCTCCTCTTTCTCTTTGTCTCTGTCTTTCTCTCTCCCCCATCTACTTTCCCACGATCTTTCTCTCGTTCCCTCCTGTCAACTGGGGCATGATATTCGCTAGCACTTCCCCCTGTTCTCTACCCCGTCCTCTCTCTCTCTCTCACACACACACACGATTCTATACCGGGTCTGGGCGCTGAAACTTTCCGAAATCACAAAAGATTTCCCCTACCAGGTCTGTATATAGGTATCTAGAATCTAGGCCTACTTTATGACTTTGTTCCCGGTTACCGGGTCTGTATAAACCTTTGAAACTAAAAATCCTTTGTGTAAACAAACAAAAAATCCTCCACGCCCCCCACCCCCTACTCCCATTCACACCTTACACACACACTCACTCACACACACACACTTACACACACATACTCTCACACACACACACACACACACACACACACACACAGGCCGGCGCCACTCCATTCCCAATTATTATCAACAAATCTCAAGAACGGTAACTGTTAAATTATTTTCCCCAGCGTTCTGAGAAATAGAGCCAGTCTGAGACTAATATAATAATGACAATAATGTCACTATCTAGAAGTCTAAACCCAAGCCAAGAAAAGAAGAACGAAGTGACTATTCGGACTCGAGTATGACATGAAAAAATGTTATTCGGACTCTGATTCTTGTCCACCATGACATCACTTCCGACTTCCTGTGACTCGTGAATCCGGCTTCCTGTCCTGCCTCACTCGTGACTCGCCTCAGGCTGGGTAGAGATCGGGATCACTTCGGGCAAAAAGGCATTTTGTGCAGGAGCCGAGCTTTAATCTTATGATGAATTTGAGGCCGGTCTGAAAAGTTATAGTGCTTCTAATAAATGTTTATTTGTCAAGAGGTCATCAGACTCAGAAGCAATTAAAGATGGCTCGTTAGCGTGTGTCGGGGTCGGATGGGCGGCCTGCACACACGTGGCTGAGTGCATGTCGGGGAGGGGGGCACTATTGGTCCGGGCATTGAACGTCGCATACGCGTCAGTCTTTTCCCCCCCGGCAACTGATCATTAATACAATAATAAGCTAGTCTTGACGTAGATCTACGTAATGAATTGTGCGCTGGTCTATGGAATCAAAAGTTGACATATTCTCAGCTCTACACAGCAACACAACTTTTTCTTGGTAAACAATCGATATGACACAGGCTTCTGTATTTGAACGAATCTGTCTTTTTTTTTTTACACAGCTCATGATAATATATGCAGGTGCCAGGTGGTCTGCTAATATTCAATTTTACCTTTTTCTACAACAAAGAAAGTGGGAAACATGGGGGGTGGGGGAGGGCATATATCAATGAGCGGCGGGCATCTTCAATTTTACCTTTTTCTACAACAAAGAAAGTGGGAAACATGGGGGGTGGGGGAGGGCGTATCAATGAGGCGGCGGGCAACGGATCGGCAGAAAAGGTGTGGGGGAAACTAAAAAATGTCGGAAAATTGGAAGCACTGAACGTTAGATCTATGGCCACCTCTATTCTCACCCGGGGTGAGAATAGTGCAGGCGAGTCTTTTGGCTATTCTCACCCGGTGCGTGTTCACCATTATAGCCTAGATCTAGGCCAACAAATTTTGCGTTCACCTTAAAAAACAGAAGTGCGATGGAAATGAAGTTGATATTCATGTTCAGCGCATCATATTTAGTAGAAAATAGGCATCTGGTAGCTGAGTGTGAGACGGAAGGGAAAGTAAAAAAATACAATTTTTTTAACGAAGTGACTATTTCTCCGAACGTTCGGAGAAATAGTGCCCATCTTTATTTCTCCGAACGGTTTCCGGCTTACGGTCTCGTGATTTTTGGCCTATTTATTGCGAGAGTTCGGCGCCAACTTTCATTCTGCCTCTGGTCTGGGGGAAGGAACACCGCATGGCAAGCCCGCCTACAGACAACCTTCAGTAACATCCACCACACTCCCACCACCATCATGCACATGTACACACACAATCTTATACATACACTAACTAAACAAACATGACCAGTGGGCAACTTTTGAACGTATGACGAGCTGAGCTGTGGATGGAGAGACAGTGTGAGTGAAAGAGCGGGTGAAAGGAAGAATGTGCGAGTGTATCCACAGGCGACAGCAACTACAAGACGACGACACCGACCCCCCCTGGCCTGGTCCACAGCTCACGAACGAAAGTAATGCAGCTTAGGCCTAGGCAGTGTTTTGCCTTTAATATTATTGTCCATGGTTCGCAGGGTGCAAGGGAATGAGTGAGATTTTCTTTGTGTATGCCTGGAGGGAGGGGATGGGGTGTGAAAGTCATGTGGACGGGGATGAGCCGCGGGAGAGAACACGGAAATTGAATGAATGAGTGAAACTGAAAAAGATGAACGACTCGTGAGCCCTGGAGTGAATGGATCCTGTGTTTCTATTTTTGTATACTTTGAACTGTTACTGAATGAAGGCTGAAATAAAGCCCGAAAAACAAACACACACTCCTCACTCTCCACTTACACACTTACTTCCACACACAGACACACTCACACACGCGCATACATACACACACACACACACACACACACACACACACACACACACACACACACACAGGAGCAAATTTTTGGGTCTATATCTATTTCAATTTTCAAGAGCTAGTCTAGAGATTTTTAGATGAGTGTAAAAACGTGAAAAAGAAAGGTTTCACAACAGGATGAAATCAAAATTAGAACAGCCCATGATAAACAACAAACATTAACAAATAAGGGCGTGTGTCCACCTGTCCGAAGAAGATTTGCTGTTTTAACCCTAAATGTGCGTAATTTTTTTTTTTAAAGTACAGGATATTACATGTAAATTATGGAATCACACACATTAAGGGGCCTGCCAGTGTCAGTACATTATTGGTCGCGGCAGTGACCACCACAGATGCCAGTTCTATGTGTCGTTATCAATAACCCTCCGTTGATCTAGATCTAGACAGCACACGAGTGAACACAACACATAACGTTTAAGAGCAAGCACCCTTCATAGGCAACACATCATATCTGTAGCGAAAAACTGTTAGGAATTGTACCATTCTTTATAAATATTTACTGGGGACATTTTTTGGACCGATTGAACCATATTGTATACGAACAATCTTTGGTAGGCCTATACTATAATTATAGATCTATATATAATATCCGAAATTTGCGGGAAAGGATGTGATTTCAGAGTGTTCGGAGAAATAGTGCCCAGCTTTATTTTCCCGAACGTTCGGAGAAATAGTGCCTAGCTTTATTTTCCCGAACGTTCGGAGAAATAGTGCCTAGATCTAGCTTTATTTTCCCGAACGTTCGGAGAAATAGTGCCGGCCTTTTTTTTTATTCGGACTCGAGTCCGAATATATGAAAAAATGTTATTCCGATTCGGACTCGAGTCCGAATAACGACGGCCAAAGAAGCCAAATTGGTTGAAACATCAAAATACAGGCCTGATAACATCATTGTCATTGTGCACACTCAAGTAGATAGAATGTAGATCTAGATTTAGATCTCTAGATCTAGATCTAGATCTAGTCTAGATCAAGATTTAGATCTATCATGAATGTCTAGATTCTAGATATCTAAATAGAGTCTCTAAGATCTTTGGCCTACCGTTTCATTGTCAACAACGACGACGACGACGTTTCTTTCTCTCTACCCTGTCTGAGGCTCTCCCTCTCTCTCCACCAAACAACACATCATTTCCTACTTGATTATCCAAAAATAGTCAAAACAAAAACAACAAACTTACGAGTCATTGTTCTGGTTGTTGTTCTCCTGAACGTTGGAAATCCTGAACGATGTGGATACAGATGACGGACCACTCTCTCGCGTAGATTCAGTAAGCAACACCACCGAAGATGGAAGATTGCAGTGTTGTGATGTCACTATTCTAGCTCAAGCCAGTCGTCGAATCAAGAGAAAGCAAGCACCGAGGAGAGTTCGTTCACGGCTGCGCGTAGGCAAATTGGGCTGATTTAACCAACACTTTGAAACTGTTGACGTGGCTATTCTTTATTTTCTAAAATATCAATATTCTAAAATCTATACAGCTAAAATTATAATAATCAGATCATGAAAATGATAAGCCTAGCCTGAATTGGAGCCATTTATAACAATAGAAGACCAGAAAATGTGTCTCTATTGTTACATTTTCAAAACGTAAACTTGGCAAATAAAATTGTGCCTGCAAAGCAAAAAGTAAAAAGCTGATTTACAGCAGAAACTCGCAAAAATGCACAAAATCAAACTTTAGTTTTAGAGTAGATCTACATGTCTCAGGAACACGATAACGAACCACGAGGGAGAAAGGGGGGGTTAAAGGGTTCCTCGGTATGTTAAAAAAAGTGAAGAGATGGAAAGAGAGA